>NW_026682631.1:30000-119725 GCF_030247185.1 Malaya genurostris
TGTAACTCCGACCGTTCTCCCAGCCCCGAAGCTCGGAAGCCAGTAGATTTAAACGCTACTCGAAGCATACGACGACTCTGCCATGCGACATCCGCGGATGAATGCATATGTGAGGCGGTCCCGATCGTGATCTGTTTCCGGTCTTCGGACGTACGGTTCGATTCAACAGAACGATATTCCGTTCGGCCGGCGTTAGACTGGGTGATGGTGATGACATTTTCAATTATACGCTTTGGTACATTTCAGTTCAATTAATTAAGCCTTTTCAGTTACATATTTCTACGCCCGGCGAAGAATGCGATGAGGGGGACGAAATCGGCATTACCTTTTTGAAGCGGGATGGAGCCACTCCAAGCGTGCGAAGACTGACGGAATTTTCGAGTTTGTGCGCTCCCGATCGACAGTTGGACATCGTTGAACCCCCGCGGAAGCCATGAAAAAGCTACATTTCAGTGTGTTCCCATTGCAGAAAGCAGCAGCTGACGAATTAGGGACCAGCAAAAGCCCATTCATGCCGTTGATTCGCCATCACATTGAAGAGATGGAGATGTAGAATCTGTTTAATTACGGTGAAATCAGCTTACGTTATAATTACGTACAATGTAATTTGAGCCTAACTTTTTTCCATGGTGGTTAAATTTTGAATGTCACTGTCGATTACGCCTATTATACTTTACACGACTTGTTAAAATGAGTACACAAATATAAATAAATTTTTACCTTTCTCATATAGAAAAGCTATGCAATCGGTGTGAAAACCGACTTTAAAACCGAGGCCCGGAAGGCCGAGTGTCATATACCATTCGACTTGTCTCGTCGAGATCACAAAATGTATTTGTGTGCTGTGAGTATGTGATAAATAATGTCACTCAATTTTCTCTAAAATGGTTGAGTCGCTTTTCACAAACTCATATTCATATGAAAGGTCTTATGGTTCCATAGCCTGTTATTGAATATCATCTTCATCCGAGTTCCGGTTCCGGAATGACAAGGTAATATGTGGAAATTTATAAGAAGAAGCGCACTCCATTTTCTCGCTAATTTTCCAACCATTTTCTCGCTAATATTCACATACTAAGATGCAAATAAAAGGTCTTAAATTTTTTTCAAAAAATCCCCTAAAGGTCGATCCGCATCTGACTTCCGGTTCCGGTATTACAGCGCGATAAGTGAAAATTTTTTAATTTCATGAGTATTTTTTCACAAATGATTGCGAAACGAAGTGCAATTTTTTATAAAATTCACATATAAATTAATCTAGTTGGCAGATCTTGTTAGTTGGTGGATACATAAATCTACTTTGGGACTTCTAGTTCCCGGTTTTCGGTTCCAAAAGTACCGATAATAGAAAAGAAAAATTCCAAACCGGGTTTCACAAATCTTGATTTAAATTTAAGCACTCATTGATTTAAAAGATACTATGCAATTTCATCCAGATCCGGCCTCCGAAATTATAGGGCGATGAATGTCCAAAACATCAACCCGTCATACAAAATGACGATGCAAAACCGGAACGCATCGGTACGTACTAAAGCTAATACAAGTAATTTTCATTAACTCAAGATGAACGAATGACGAGAAATAAATGTCACTCTCAGCTCCGCTTGTAAATCATAAGCGGAACAGTAGTTTCAAAATTGTGTTCTTTTATGTTCTTTTCTTTTATGTATCGTTTCAAACATTTTCGGTTATCAGTGAAAACCGTACACTGTGCAGTGCCGATATTCAACCAAAGCTTATAAAATCGATAATAATAGAAAACAATTCACAATGATTTTTACCTATTGGTGCTTCGATTTATCATATTTTAAACACTCTTGATAGCCAAATGTCACAGATTTTCAATATATCGATGAAATAATGAGAATTGAAACATTACTGATTCTCTCTGAATACGTTGGTTTGGTTTCGTCTCGTCATAGAGAAACGCGTGACGTTGGCAATTTTACTCTTTTTTAATTAAATGAGAACGAAAATGCGTCGTCTCTCTTCGTTTGTTTTGGATACGGTCATTTACGATTGAGATAGAAAACAAAACGACTATGAGGCTGTTGGATGGGATGCTTTCATTGAAAATGCGTAATAATTTAAAGTTCTGGTACGTGCTGCTACGGAAGAAGAAAACACCACCGCTTTTGCGAATAGCATGTACGGGAGAACGAAAACTTACAACGTTTTCAAAACACAACCGAATTCATCGGGTGTGATTACAAATGATAACAATAACAAAAATAAAAATCCAACCACAAAGCATGTTTCATTATGCTACTTGAAAAGTATCACTTGTAGTCCCAAAGCTTGCACTAAGTAGTTAAATTTAAACTGCCTACACTCACGAGTCGAAGACGAAACGTAACGATTGTACGTGGATGTAATACTGGGCGCAGGCGTAGTGTTCATAACCAATTATAATCTACTAAGTTAAGAGAACATTAGACCGCTGTATTGATCAAAGAGAGAAAGGCATGTGATATGAAAACTTCGAACAAAGCTGATATTTTTAATCGATGCTATCTACCATCATATAAAAATGTACGGAAAGAAAAGAGGAATACATACACGTCAAAAAACTTTTTTATTCAATATCATACATCATCTTCATTTGATCTAATTTGAATGTAGTTGTAATGAACAATTAAATATCTTGCACACCCTGAAGTCAACAAAACGCATTCAAACCAATAAAATCCAATTAAAAAAAGAGAGAAGTATGCGAAAATTTTCCAATTAGAATCTATCTAACTGTATACCTTCACTAATCGTGTTTGATTATTTTCACTTCTGATCTACATATTTCAACAGATAGGTAATTCTGATAATTCTTTTGTAAACATTTATAGCCCTTAAAAGGGCTGATTTGTACAATTTTCACGGACGTTGTTCACTTTTCGGTTGTACGAAGCGAAACTCGCACTGCAATCGTCCGCGTCCGCGAGGGATTTCCTTTTACGTGATTTCGTTTGCAGCTTTTCCACAAACAGACGGTCCAAAAGTTTTCAAATGGCGACATACAGAATTCGCTTCAGTTAAAAACGAGGTGCACAGCGTTGAGTGTGCCATGGAAGTACGCGTGCATAACCTACCTCCGCAGGCCAGCGATAAGTTCGTTCGGGAAAATATGTCGCAGTACGGTGAAATTCTTTCCATCGAAAAGGAAGTATGGCGGAATATATTCCCGGGTTTCCTGAACGGCGTGCGAATGGTGCGTATTCAACTACGTTAGGGAATTCCATCTTACATCATTTATGGTCCAGGTGGGATACATTCGTGTAAAACACTGATTACCTATGAAAATCAATTGGTTATATAATTACGTTCTTGGTTCGCGGGAGCGAGTTTTAAAAAACTTATTTTATTATTATTATTAACAAAAGAACCTTCTTTGTACACTTCTGATAAAAGACTAATTGAAAACTGCCTAAGCTACCTGCCGCTAACCTAACCTGTTGGGACCAAGGGTGCTGATGGTGCAGTTAATATGCCGGGTCTCTGGTTTCGTTGCTAATCGGGATAGTGCTTACGTTGTTTCCTGTCTCACGCCACGTCGTCTGTTGGCAAGTGCGTGAGATGCTTAGTTTGCATGAATTTAGTCCATAACTCCTCCGGGGGGTGAAAAAGTGGCGTCCTCGGCACTTGAGCATGGGTTTCTAGAATTTGTAATGGTTTGGGAATTATTGGGTTTATGAGTTGTCTTGTGGTGATTTTTCCAACGATCTTTTGAACGTTTGTAGGAAAGAATTATGAAGGCACTTAAGGCTATTAACAATATTGTCGTTAGAGACAATCCTCCTGATAGACTCCATGTCCAGATCTTATTATCATACTGCTTTAAATAAACATGCTGAATTTGTTTGCGGTTCAGCAGTGTTCTATTATCGATCTCGTCAATGTCATGATTGTCCAACAGTTGATGATTCATAAGTAGGTTGTGTAGAGCGCCTTGCATAACTTGTGGTTCTTCGAAGATTTCGTTTGTTGTGAATTGTTTATTCATAATTATTATGGTACAGTTTGAGAATGTTATTAGGAGATTTCCTTTTAATGGTCTGTTGTCTGGACCACAGTCGGATTTTAGCTCGTTGTTTTTAGCATTCGTAATTAGAAGCTGGTTGTTTCCGATGAGTTTTGCTTCGGTACCGGATTCGGTTTTGGTTATACAGTGGCTTTGCATTCCGTTGATAATGGGATAAATGCAATTGTCTTGGAACTTTTCGATGAATGTGCTTCGTTGAACGTAGTCTTCTGGTTTGCTTGTTGTAAAAAGTTCTTTTCCATGTTTGATGAGGTGAATTGGATGGTTTTTGATAACTGTGTTGTTGTAGTTTAATGCGAAAATACGGATTATGTCCGAGTCCTTTTCCTGTAGTTTTGGAATATGTAGGATGTACAAAAGTGTGTCCTTGCTAGTAGCTATTTTGGGTGTAACATAGGTAAGCGCTTCATCTGGGATGTCTACTGTGACTCCTTGGTTTTGTAGTATTTGTTTGATGGTGTTAACTTCTTTGAATGATAACATTTTACTGTTGGCTGTTGCAGTTTTCGATAATAGTATCGCGTCCTGGATGTCTAGTAGTATTTTGTTTATTGTGTCTACGTTCAAGATCAGCGTAATTGTATCTAGTTCGGTGAGAACTAGCTGGTTGGAGTGGTAGTTTTCTGCTATGCTATTTATAGCGTTTGTTAATTGTTGAATTCTTTGACCCAGTTGCTCGTTGACCGTGTACTGCCTATTATTTTCGTCTATTAGTTTGTTCAGCGTTGTGTTGATTATCCTTAAGTCCTCTGCATCCGGGTTGCCGGCGATCCATTTCCATGTACTCCCTAGTGTGTCCCATCTCTTGAATCTGTGGTTTGTTTCTGGTCTGATCTGATAGAAGTTACTATATGTATTTCTAATCTTATGTTTTGCTATGTTTTTCAGAGTGTTGTTATCTGAGATCTTTTTGTATGCTATGTTGGTCAATGTTTGAATAGTAATTTCTAGATTTGTTAAGTTTATAGGATGTATAATTTGAGTGTTCCCTATTTGGATCCTGCATTTTCTTAGTTTCAACATCAAGATAGGCTTCTCGTTCAAGTCTGTGATTCCTAGGTTCTGACATAATGTTCCTGTTACTAAAAATAAGATAGTTATAATTTGCATCTTGGTATTGAATGAAGGGAGAGAGAAAAATTTGATACTAGGGTTTTTTTTTGTTGAGCTGAAAAGAAAAGAATGCTGGTATTTTGGTTAGTGTAGGCTGCTTTCAGTGGCCGGTTTTGTAGTACGTCTCTTTATTTTCTATATATTTTTTATTGTATCAATGGTTCCTAAAACGAGAAAGGAAAATATTAGTGGAGTTATCTCTTGTTTCTTGTCCGTTTTAATTTGCTCTTGTTCCTTTTAACGTTTCGTTTAATTGCAATTGTTTTTTCGTTGTTACTTAAACATTTTGATTCTGTAAATCTGGGGTCAATTTTCTTTCTAGTTATCTTTTTTATAAAAACATCATCATTTAATTTAATTTCTGGGGGGTGTTCTTTTGTGTCGTTGTATTTGGTCATGTTTATTTGACTTCTTTTTAGGTGGTTTCGGGTTTTGGAGAATATATTCTGGGCGGCTTGTGTTATGTTGCGTGGGTGTATTGTATTCGTTTGGTTGAAGATAATTTCATTAGGTTTATATGAGGTAGCTGAGTGTATGGTTTCGTTGTATAGAGCTACGACAAGTGCAATGATTTCTGGAGAATTGAGTTCGGGGAATTTATGTTTGTTTGTGTTGAACATCTCGATTATTGTGCTGTGAGTCTTTTCGACTTGGCCATTGGATTCTGATGAAGAGGCGAATTGTATTTGAATTCCGAGTTCACCTAGAAAACTTTTGATTTGGATGCTCGTAAATGAGGCTTCGTGATCACAAATTAGCAGTTTAGGTGTGCCAAAATGTAGGAAATATTGGGATAGTGCGTTTTGGATGTCTACAACGTTTCGAGTTGGGATTTCGATAAGATAGAGGTGTTTCGAGAAAGCACATATTAGGGATAAGTAGTTGTGCTTGTCAATGCCAAAGATGTCCATATGGACCCTATGGAAAGGAGCTGTTTCTATTGGCCTGGGTGATATTTTGATGTTGTATGGTCGTCTTTCGTATTTATGTTGCGCGCAGATTATGCATGAATTTATAAATTTCCGAATTTTTTTTGTTATATTAGGGAAGAAGAAAGATCGTTTTATCTGGTTCTCCACTTCTTGTATGCCACGGTGGGCACGTTCGTGCTCTCTTTTTATAATTTGATCTTGTCTCTCTTCTACGGTCACGTCCTCTACTGTATTTTGTGTTATGACAAAGTGGGAGTTAGAGTTTGAGAAATGTTCTCTATACACGTCCTGAATCATTTGCAACATATTTTCTGGGGCTTGTATGGCTGTCTGCCTTCCGTTATGATATGTTTTCAGAGCGTCTGTAATGGTTTCATGGTTAAAAGAACCACGGCAGATAATTGTTCTTCTATAGTTTGGAAAAATTTGTTCGGTGATGTCTGAATTGAAGGTAGCTTCTCGGAATATTAATTGGTTTCTGAAGTTATTGATGGGTCTTTCGGTACAGTGGATGTAGAAGTCGTCGGACGTATCAGCGGAGTGTGACGTGTCTGGCAAGAAACAGGGTGGGTTGTTGATTTGGGAGTCTGAGAGGCTTGAGGTTTCGTCTGTTTCGTTTGCATTGACGTCGATCTTTCGGCTTAACGCGTCGGCAACGACGTTTGTTTTACCTGTTCTGTATACTACGTCGTAGTCGTAGTTTTCTAGGTCTAATCTCCAGCGGATTATTTTCTGGTTTTTGGTCGAATTTTTTATAAAAATCAAAGGTTTATGATCCGTTATGAGAGTGAATTTGTTTCCGTATAAATACGGTTTGAATTTTTCTACGGCCCAAATTATGGCTAGCGCTTCTTTTTCTGTCGTGGAATAGTTGATTCCGTGTTTATTTAACGTACGGGATGCGAAAGCAATGGGATGGTCTTTTTGTTCGTGTATTTGGGATAATACAGCGCCCAATGCGTAATTAGACGCGTCGGTCGTCAAAATGAAGGGTTTGGTGAAGTCGGGGTATCTGAGTATGGGGTCGCCTACTAGGATTTTTTTGCATTTTTCGAAAGTTTCTATGAATTGTGGGTCGTTAGCATTTAGTGTTTTTTCTTTTTTTAAGTATTGGGTCATGGGTTTTGTAAGTTTTGCGTAATCTTTTATAAATTTCCTGTAGTAGCCTAAAAGTCCTAGGAATTGTTTGATTTGTTTTTCTGAAGTTGGCAATTGCCAATTTTGTATTTCTTTAATTTTTTCTATGTTGGGTTTTATACCGTCGGGAGTTATTATGTGTCCGAGAAATTCACAATTTCTTTGGAGAAATTCGCATTTGTCGAGTTGTATTTTGAGATTAGCGTTCTCCAATCTTTCCAATACGTTTTTCAGATTTTTTAAATGATCTTTTAGGTCCCTGCCGAAAACGATTACGTCGTCTAGGTATACATAACAGATTTTGCCGATTAGTTCTCCTAAGATGGCGTTCATGGCCCTTTGAAAAGTTGCCGGAGCATTTTTGAGGCCGAACGGCATCCGCAAGAATTCGTAGTGTCCGAGATCGGTACTAAATGCCGTTTTTTGTCTCGATTCATCGTCCATTTCGATTTGGTGGAATCCTGATTTTAGGTCGATAGTGGTGAAATATTGTGAATGTCCTAAATTGTCGAGTATATCTTCGATTTGTGGTATAGGGTGTTTGTCGTCTATTGTTACTTCGTTCAGTTTCCTGTAGTCTATAACTACGCGAAACTTCTTTTTGCCTGACGCATCGGTTTTTTTCGGTACAATCCATATAGGAGCGTTCCACGGTGAGTTTGAGTGTGTTATTATTCCGTTCTCGAACATTTCTTGAATTTGTTCTTTAACGGTTTCTTTATGGATGTGCGGATAGCGATAGGTTTTAGTATAGATTGGTCTGTCGTTAGTTGTTTGGATCTTATGCTTTATTTTGGTTGTCGAGGTCAGTTTTTCGTCTTCTTTTAATATGACATTATGATGATCGGTGAGTACCTGTAGTAGTTCGGTTTTCTCTAGGTTAGAAAGATGGTCGGTTCGAATTAAGGTTTTTAGGTTATCTTTAAATTTGGGTGAGTTTTCTGTTTTTTGCGAAAAGAAATCATGTGTTTCGAAGTTGTTGACTTTGATTTGAATTTTCTTAAGTGGTAATTGTGGTTTTTTGGGACTGTTTGTTCTGACAAGAAGAGAAGTAAGTTTATTTTTTGATTGGTATAAGCCAGGTTCGACGAGTATGTTTTTGCATAGTTTTGTAGGTTTCGGGACAAACCAGTCTCCATTTCTGTTGCTTGGAAGAGTTATTATATGGTTGAAACTTTTCTTCAGTGGGTAATATTTGCAATAAGGTATCGTGTGACCTGCTATCGATATTGTTTCTGTTTTGTAGTCAATTACAGTATTTGTTTTAGCGAAGAATTCTGAGCCAATGATTCCGTCAAAAAAATTGTGAAAATTTGCTTCGAAATAGATTTGTTTGGGGATGTCAAAACCAAGTAAGTTGACTTCTCCTTTGCGATTGATGATGTGCGTACCAGTGATATTTTTCACGCTTGTATTTTTGGTTATTTTTGTGTTGGGGATTATTCCCGGTTTAATGATATTCTTATTAGCTCCTGTATCTAAAAGCAATTTTATTTTATGTTGTGTTTCTAAATATGGGAGGTAATTCATGTTTCGGGGATGTTCTGAGTTGTTAGCCAAAAATTTACTTCATTTTCCTCCTCTTCGTCTGACTGTTCCGAGTTGTCGGAATCGGCTACCGTTTCACTATTATTAATCGCTTTCTTGTTCAAAGTGAGTCTACTCCTGATCGATGGATCTACGTCCATGGGTATGGTGGGTGGTTGTTGGTTGTAGAAAGGTTTTTTCGGTTCCGGCTTGTCGTTAGAAGTTTGTTTGTTAAAATTAGGTTTATCATTTGGGTTTTGTCTGTTGGGGTTTGATTTTACGAATTTCGGCTGGTTCATATTATTCGCCGTTATTTCTTTGCTTCTAAATTTGCACAGGAAGGCGTATGCATCTTCCAGATCTTTTGGGCGCGCAGCCTGTGCATAACCAAAGTATGGTTCGCGAAGGCCGGCAATAAAGGCTGCGAGTGCGTCCTCTTCTATGAAGCTGTTAATTGCGTCCCAGTGTATGCGATATTTTTCGTTTTGTTTTGAGAGTGTTTTGATATTTTGGATGAGGTCTTTAGTCCGTTGATAGTATTTATGTACGCTTGTGTTTTCAGTCATTTTATTTTGCCATAACTGGCTCTTGTAAGTAGATAATTCTTGTCTGTCACCTATGGCATTGGTTAGTATTTCCTTGATTTCTTCGAAAGATGTCGGGTTTCCGGCGAGGCATAAAATGTCTTTTGCCTTACCCTCTATTTTATTGCTAACTGCTTGTAAATATATTTGGAATACCTGTTCGTTAACGATAGGTCTAAAAATGTTGAGTGTATTCTCGGCAGTGGTTAGCCAAGAATTTAGTTGCCTACGGTTACCATCATAAGCTGGGATGGACTTAATAGGGTCGGGGATCCTGAATAGGTCCTTTTGGTTAACTGTGGATATTGGTGGAGGATAAAAAGTGTCCTGTGTGGAGCTATTGTTATCTATTTTAGTGTTCATCGTCGCTAGCATGTTCTCATATTGCGTTTGTTTAGCAGTCATCGTGTTGATTGATTGCGTCAACGCGTTCATTTGGCTAGCAAGTTGCTGCAAAAATTCGTTTTGATCTGTCATTTCAGCCTTTTCTTGTAATGTAAGGTCAAATGAAAGATCCAAATTTTTTATTGGAATGTGGGAATTTTGTTCTGAGTTCTCGCTATCGTCACTATGTTCGTCGTCGCTATTAATCAGTCGATTCGCGAACAGGACTTCTGCTAGCCTTTTACTCATGTAGTTTAAATAAGTAGAATGAAAACAGCGTCTATCTGGTAGTGCGTTGTTTTCGGAGAAAGGAAGAGAGGAAGAGAAAAAAATAACGCCTATCTGGTAGTTCGAGATTTTCTTGGACGGCGCCTATCTGGTAGTACGCTATCAAAAAGATTTTGGCCTATTTGCTAGTGCACAGAATCTTCTTCGCAAATAACTACTTAAATGATTAACGTATAGTTACTCACGGTGCTGTCGTGTCCTGTTCGGCTGACGTTGCTGGTTGTCCAGATGGTTACACACGGGGGGATCCTCAACTCGACGTACACACTTTCGAGACGTTGATGCTTTCGCGGAATCACTTAAGGTATAAGAGTTCACTTTATACACAAGTCCACTGTTATCGCATGTAAATCCACTTAGCCGATTCCCGGACGGCTGCGCCAATTACGTTCTTGGTTCGCGGGAGCGAGTTTTAAAAAACTTATTTTATTATTATTATTAACAAAAGAACCTTCTTTGTACACTTCTGATAAAAGACTAATTGAAAACTGCCTAAGCTACCTGCCGCTAACCTAACCTGTTGGGACCAAGGGTGCTGATGATGCAGTTAATATGCCGGGTCTCTGGTTTCGTTGCTAACCGGGATAGTGCTTACGTTGTTTCCTGTCTCACGCCACGTCGTCTGTTGGCAAGTGCGTGAGATGCTTAGTTTGCATGAATTTAGTCCATAACTATATGTCAGTTTTGTGAACAACCTGCACACTATGGCAAACCTTGCACTGAAACCGTGAAAATGGCATCTTCAACCAAAAATAAGGACCACCGTTCTACAACGGTAACTAGCGAACCCGGTACCTCTGCTTCAAAAACGCTTTCAGCTTCAAACCGACCATCAACTGCAATCAATATAGAACAAGGCGCATCTATAGTAACTGTCAAAGAGTTCAAGACTACGATCAACAAGGAAAACGAAAAAAAAACGGATACCACACAAAACACCGACGATGAAGCAATGGATGATGAGAAGTGTTCTCGATCCTCGCTAGATGGAAATTCTTCTCCCATAGAAAAAGGATGATAACGAGATCCAGTTGTTAAAAAAAATTAGAGGGTTGTATGCAAAACACGACCGATCACGATTACATTAAAAATGAAAAAATTCTAAGGTACCCATAATAAAAACAAAAATAAAGATGATGATGAATGCACTAAAAGTCACAACTTACAAACTTGCTCTACTTTTAGTGTTTACATTTTTCAATTGATTCTACTCTATTTTTATTTCTATTTTTTTTCATTTTCAACAAATTTTTACATTTGAAAATACAACATGTAGCGTAGTGATGTAGCATGTAGTGATAAGACACTTGTTGTTTTGATGTAAATGATAATTTAACTGAAACTGGCGGTAACCCGAGTTTAGTAAGAATTTAAATGATACATGTAAAATCGCAGATCAGCTTGTCTTGAGTTTATCTCTAATACTGTATTTTATTGCATCTAATAATACTATATATGTGAGTCTGTGCAACTTATTTGTACTAAGTTCCGAATCTTTTGAAGCGTTTTATTCCTGGTGGGACAACAGCTTGATCAAATCGATACTGCATAACGATTTGTATTGAATTATTTTTGCTACCCTTAGTCTTAGTCTTTAGTAAGATTAGACCAAAATATTATGCTTTATACGACTAAATCAATTTCTGACTATACAATTAGGTTACACGATTATTGTTTGGTTTAATATTAGGGTCTGAGGGATTATGCTTAGAGATAGCTCTTTGTATTTAGCCACATTTAATGAAAAAGAATTATCTATGATTATCATCATATTATCAATTTTATACTGAATTTATTTGCGCGCCACCGTATTGTTCGTATGTAAATGGAGATTTCAGTATGCAAACTACCCGTTGACAAATTAAAACATTTTTAAACTTTGTCGAATCAAGTTATATGAGAAAATTTATCAATAAATTACAGATATACAAGCGCTTCAAATTAGGTTCGAAAAATCTATCGCCTATAATTCTTAGTTGGCCTGCTAGTTACCGGAGAATCAAGATAAGCAATGAGTAACTAAAGCATTCGGGCATATATTCATAGATTCCCTGTTGTGTTATAGTTCATACTGCGCAAATCGGGCGAAAGTTTGACATCATTCACTGAGACTGTCATTGGCTCGTGAAAACATAGGTCAATTCAATCAAATGCAATTGAAATACTTGAATGACGTTACCGCATAAGTTTAAGTTAGATGTTTTAGAATCGATTGGTAGTTAAATTATATAAATGTATCAACAAATGACTAAGTTCTAAGTGTTCAAAATTATGACAGAAAAAGGTTACGCGGTTATTTTTGCATTTTTTTTAATTGACACCCAGCCTCGTACAGTGAAGAGTTAGCAAAAGCGACAATCCAACGAGCGACTTGTTTCATTCACAGTCAAGCATCAACTGAAATCAAGAAATGATTTGCCGCATATATTCATAGATTCCTCATCGAACTACGCAGAATGATGCGGTGTTTTCATGCATGACGCAAAGCCTCCTATGCCGATCAAGAAAATGACGTCAATTTGGTCAGCTGGGATTGGTGGATGAAAACATAGATCAAATCTAACCATTTTTTCAATAGTATGCTATTGAAATACTGAAACGACGTTGACATGTGTGTGCAAGTTAAAAGTTTCTGAATCGATTGGTTGTTAAATTTTATCAATCCATCAACAAATGACTGAGTTATTAACGTTCAAAATTATGACGAAAAAAGGTTACGCGGCTATTTCTGAAACTTTCAATTGACACCCGGCCCCGTATAGCAAAGAGTAAGGCATTTTTAATGCCAAAAATTATACTTTTGTAACAAAAATATGAGTGAATCAATCACGTAGAGCTTTTACGCGGAAAGGCCTGAATAAAAAAATTTATTTAAAAAAACAGGTGCACGAAACAATTCCGTCCCGCAACAGAACTGAATGCTTCAATCTAGAACTGAATTCTACACCTGAAACTGTATTTGAAAGCGTCATGAAATTTTTTCTCTTATACTCGCTGATACCATAAATTTTAGAAAACTTTAATTTTGAAATATTTGGGGTTATTTCATGCAACTGAATATTTTACCATAGAATGCTGATCATATTTCCAATGGCATGTACCAAAAATTATGTTGATACGTTTTATACAACAAGAGATATTCACGATCAAAGACTTATCACTTTCTCAGGGGGTAAATTTTGAAAAAGAGCCCCAGAGTAAAGTAAGACGTATTCACGTGAAAAGACTTCATAAGCCAGTCGATTTGAATACAATATAGGTTTCCTAAGTCGAATCACACGTCTCCATATGGAAAATAAACTAAAATTCAATTTAGCATAGAATCACAACCACAGAGGCTTCATTTGTTATATTTTCTATTAAAATTAGTAAAAGATAATTTTCGAAAAATGATGACGGGAGCCTGAAAACCCAATATTTTACTATATGATTAAACTACAATAGTACCAAAATCAATTAGGCACAAGCAAAACTGAACCTCAACACGTTTATATTTGATAATGTTATTCGCCGCTTTGAAACTCAAACGAAGGACACACTTCGAAAAACTCAACTAGCAATCCCTTTCAGTATCAAGCTGCAGTTCGCTACCGACAATTATTACTGTGGCAGAACTAACCCACTATAGGTTAAGCATCATCGATACGTGAGTTTTCCATCATTGCACTTTACCTGAACAAACAAGTCTCCCCCGAGTATTCGAACCGATGCACATCCACACCGACAGGAAACTGATATGTAGCAAATAGAACCGGGCCGCATCACGTCGGGAAAATCACACCGAAAGCAATCGTTTCACCCATCACCGAATCCGCTAGCCAACGGAACGATCAGCAGAATTTCACAAAGCACTCATGGATATGAGCAAAATGCTATTTAATTTCCATTGCCATCGGTCCCCATAGTTTCGGATGGTTCAAATCAATGAATCGGACGGAAACACTTCAAATCTTGGTTGGTTAAATAGTGTCTCGTATGCACTATGGCGCGTTGATATATCGTTTAACCATTGCCATTGCTGGACTGTGCAGAAACCTGGGTCACTTTGCGCTAGAGCGGACATTGATTTTCCTGTAGCTAGGATGGGATCAACCAAAGCTTGCCAAAGTTGAAAATGAATTAGCATCTCTGTAGCGGCACCGAAGGACGGACCTCCCGGTGTCTGAAGCGAACCACCGTTGAAGAGTAAATTTGAAATTCATATTTGAAGAGGGGATAAAATCTGACCTATCTTATTTCTTTGTGTCGCACTGGAGATCAGTTTATGGAGAAGAGAAAAGTGGTTCCCAAGCTAAAAAGATTCCATTTACATCTCACCTACGCTGCCATAATTGCGAGGTTCCTTACCGCCGAAGGTAGAAAACCCTACGGGGCGTAAATTCACCATTCTAATGGCATCGTGCTATTTTTGGCCATCCAGTGCTCCCGGGCTCAGCAACCAAATTTACAACTGAAAGCAATAAATTTCGTGCTTTGAATAAGACCTTACCTCTGTGCACTGGGCAACACTAATCCGAAGGTTGGTTTCGATTTCCCAAGCATTCCAAACCAGTCGTACTCGAAGATGCGTTCGTGCCTGTAAAACACAGGAGTGTACCGGGAGGAAATATGCCGCTCGATGTTCTACTGCAAAGTATCCGAGTTGAACGGTTGCGTCGTAATTGGGGCTAAATTAATTGACATGGTAGGAACCAAGCAGAGATGTTCCTTCCTAACTACAGCACCGCAATCAGCCAACCTATAGCAACGGTCATCACCTGGTAGCTGTGAAATCGATTGGACCAACATCGCCACTCTGTGTGGGCTTAGTGAATGTGCAGTCCGGGCTTCCAAGTGCTAGCAGAAGCTTTCCCGGTCGAGTGGTTTTCAATTAGCCCGGTCCGGTTTTACACTTTCTCGCGTTCAATGAAAAACGACTTTCTCAAGCACGAGCGGTTTACCTGTGTTTATATGAAATTCCAGACTATTGAGAGTCAATCTAGTCGAACGAGGTAAGTTCGAGTTAAAAGTGGAAAATTAATTCAATTAATATTTTGTTGCTTTTGTTTAGCAAATTTCCTCCATCGAGCCACGTAATTTATTTATGGAGCTCTAATTTGAGCTTTGCGCGTTGTTGGTTCCAAATTGCAGCTATTTATCTTGGTTAGAAATGATTTTTTACCTTTTCCGGTGCTCGCCATCTCGGCTTAACCGTGCTACAGGTTTCAGTGCAAATCGTAGTCGATTAATTTTGCGTCGACCTTTGCCTTTTGAAAACCAGAACATGAACACGACCAGTAGCCGGCAGATTTCCGAAACAGAGTGGCATGTAAAATTTGACCCATAGTCTGCGGAACGGAAGCATTTTGCTCGTCCGTCTGATTAGGCATTACCCTTCATATTTTTTTCAACAATGTCTGGTGGATTGCAGGTTTTGAAGGCAAACTATGATGGCTTCTACGATAATTCTACGCAAAATTAACAGCAAAATGGGTGACAAAATCAGGATCGACTTGCTTCGATTAGAATAAAATTTTGAATTTATCTTTAGTATGACAAAGCATTTTTGTTCTCAATTTCAATTATGGGGGTTTCAACCTTGTGGTCGCTTATCGGACCAGAAAAACTTTCTAATCCTATCTTACTTTTATTCTTTCTGTCGTAAGCCACGCGGATCGCTGCTGTAAATAGAAGGCGTCTCTATTCAACTCGATTCATTGCTGTTCGCCGCCAGCCTCGGTAGCTGCGAAGGTCGTGCTCAACATGATCGATCCATCTTACCCACTGCGTGCCTCTTGTTCTCATACTGGTCGAATCATTATCGAGGACCACTTTAACCAGGTTCTTCTCCGACATTCAATCTTTCCTTTAGGAAAACTAAACTCATGAAAAATGTTTCTGACTGTGTTGACTGAATTTCGCAGTTGAATTTTTCTCAATAATAAAAACTAGAGACCACGTAAACTTTGAACAATCAAACTAAACTTTAATAAACCCCCTTCCCGCAGAGAGTCAACGTGGTTTATGAAAGATCCCCTATACTTGACTACCTTTGTTCGCCTATTTTGTGTTAGTCAAGTTCGCATATAGAAAGGCTATGCACTTTAAGAATCGACAAATATATCATAATGTTTTGTTATCGACTACAGTAGATCTAGTACAAAAAGAAATTTTGAAATAAAATATTTAAAGATTTATGCTAAAACGTATGAGAATTGGATTCGAAAATAGAAAAAAAATATTTTGAATTTCTTTCTGTATTCAAAAATAGAAAGAATCGAAAAAAAACTTTTTGTATGTCCTAACAACTAAAATATATGTTAAATTCACACTTCTACTTTGTATCACGTGCACTTGTTTGAGAAGGAAAACTAAAAACAAAATTGCAGAAAATTAAAAACTTATTCCATGATAAATGTTAATTTTAGTGGGACGACAATTCAATGGATTTTATAGGCCCCATATTTATTGGTAAATTTGTGTTTTAATGATAAAACACCTAAAGTTCTAATTGGACGGACATTGAAAAACCAGTCTTTCTTTTAATAGATGAAAGTCATGGATACGTTGTTTTTTAATAGGTTAGTGATATTTATAATAATTGCGCTTACATTTGTAGACTGGAAGAAAAATCTTGTTGAAATGAACGCAGAATTTTTACTTCCTTAAAATCAACATATGTGAGAGGCTTCAGAAATCATTTTACCGTGAATAAAAATTTTGTTCGGGAAAGAACTTTACGTTTTGAAAGAATTGAAGTTAATCCCATTTATATATTTTGGGATTTAAAACGGAAAGTGTTTTGATTGTGATTATTTTTTTCTAAAAGTGAACAACTAAAACTGGTTGTGTTACTCATCGTCCACTGTTTTATGTGAACCAGATATCAATGTCAATCCTATTTCGGAGTTGTGCCTTTCTCATAAAGGAAGGCTATGCAATCGCTGTGAAAACCAACTTTACAACCGAGGCCCGGAAGGCCGAGTGTCATATACAATTCGACACAGTTCGTCGAGATCACGAAATGTGTGTGTGGGTGGGTGGGTGTTTGTGTGTATGTGTGTGTGTTTGTACGTGTGTATGTGCTAAATAATGTCACTCAATTTTCTCAGAGATGGGTGAACCGATTTTCACAAACTTAGATTCAAATGAAAGGTCTTAAGGTTCCACACAAAGTTCCTGAGTTTCATTTGGATCCGACTTCCGGTTCCGAAATTACAGGGTGATATGCACCAGGAAAAAAGTCAAATCCAAGGTCTTATGGCCTCATACAATTTTCTTAAATATCATTTGGATCCAACTTCCGGTTCCGGAATTACAAGGAAATATGTGCAAACTTAATAAAAATGCGCACTCAATTTTCTCGGAAATTTCCTAACCGATTTTTACAAACTAAGAAGAAAATGAAAGATTTTGGAATTCTTTAAAAAGTTCCTGAAAAGTTGATCCAGATCCGACTTCCGGTTCCGGTATTATAGGGCGATTAGTGAAATTTTTCAATTTCATTAATATTTAAATCACAAGCGAAACGAGGTGCACAATTTTATAAAACTTACTGCTAAATTCATCTAGTTGGAATATCTTGTTAATTAGTGAATATATAAAACTTCTTTGGGACAACTAGTCCTCGGTTTTCGCTTCCGGAAGAACCGATAGTAGTGAAGAAAATCTCCTAAAATGGTACTCACTTCGATTTCACAGCAACGGTTAAGCCGATTTGCACGAATCATGATTCAAATTAAAGCTCTCATTGTATTTAAATATATTGTGCAATTTCATCCTGATCTGACTTCCGGTAGCGAAAGCATAGTGTCAAAAGATTCAAATCGTCATTCAAAATGACGATACAAAACTGGTACGCGTCGACACGTGCGACTTTGCTCCGTTGTTGGATTTCGTATAGTGCGCAGGATTACCACATTTAAATCTATATTTTTCAGGTGCAAAATATGTAAATTTGTAAACTGTTTATTCAATTTGTATTACTTGCTAGTATTATCACAAAATCATGACTACAATGCTTTTCTATAAAAGTACACTTATAACCTTTCTCATATAAAAACTTTATGCAATCACTTGAAAAATTGACGAGAGAAAATTGACCCAGAATACTAAGTTTGTATGCAAATAAGGTAACCGTTTACAAATTGAACAGATTATGTTAGTTCATACCCAAAAAAAATTTCTTATTTGATTCAAGATTGTTGTCTCGCAGATCAGAAGGACCAATGCGCTATTGCCCCTAGTCCCTGGTCAGAGCCACGGGGACCGTCTGGGGTGGGCTCCGAAGGCCTCTTTTACTGGCGAGCTCGAGCGTGAGGTTCGGAGGCTCAAGGTCGGCTCTATACAGGGTACCCAATCAGAAGCTCAAACACGGTCTCAACTTTTTTTGTATTTTTATTTCTACTTACAATTGGTTAGTGTAGGTGTGTGTGTGTGTCTCGATGGTATTCGGCCGGCCGGCTGGATCTGGGTGGCGCTGGGAAACTCTTATCTGGTGGACTGGAAAGCTCGGTGGTTGCTCGGTGGTTTCTCGCTGATGACCGTTGCAGCATTCGGGGGGGATTACCAGTCGTACGTTGCTAGTTTGACTGTCGGCACTAATGTCCATTTGCCAGCGTTGCCATGCTAGGAGTCCTTCTCGGACATTTGGTTATTCCGATGGCCTTAGGGTACCATCTGCTGGGTCCTGATTCTTTATTTTTGATTTTCACCGTAAGTAAGATGTGGTTTACAATGACTTTGGTGCACAACTTTTCTAGCGTCTTTTTAATCTGCTCGGTTCGAGGTGCGAGTCCAAAATGTCAGTCCGGCCTAGATTTGCCAAGAACTACTCTCTCTCTCTTCCTCTATCTCCCTCTCTCTCTCTCACACAAACTTTTCAACTTTCTAGTCAAATACTTCTATGGTTTCCGGTTTCCGCCAACTGTGTTTGAAGTGTATTTTGTATATTTTGTGTACGTGAGTTTACATTTTCATTTTACATTTAGTTATAGACCGAACTATTAAAATTTAAGTGCCTAGTTTTATCATTTCTACCATAATACATATTCTATTCCTGTCTATATCTGATATAATTAATATTATGAAAAATGGACGTGATTTTAGACTAAAGATATACATATATATTTATACAAATTTAGTTTGCTATAATTTTTATGGGTAACTATGATAGTAGATCTGTGCTTTTGACTTGTCTCTCGCCATTCTCATTTGCTCGCTCAGTACTGGCACACAGGGGAAACCATCCAAATGGTAACAAGATTAAAAAAAATTCTTCGCAGAATCTTCTAGTGATATTTTTTAAAATATAAATAATATGAGAAAGGCATCATTACACCACTAGGTGGATTAGAAAAAGGTTTTTGTCGTGAATACGACTTACTTTACTATGGGGTGCCTTTTCAAAATTAGCCATACGGAAGAATGGGCAGAACTTAATCGTGAATATCTCGACTTGTATTAACGGTAGCAACATAATTCTTTCACCATTTCATCAAAAATATGATCAGGAATTGAGCATAATATTTTGAACAGTGTGAGATAACCACAAACAACTCAAAAATTAAGTTTTCTCAAACTTTGAAAACAACGCGGAAAACTCTTTACTTTTGTTTGGCTTTTTCGCGCAAGGTCGACGATTTTGAGGTAGTCAGGCACATATCTTCAACTGACTGGGAACCGTGGTCAAAAATTGATAAATTAAAATAAATATTATGATTAAACATTAGTATGTAAAACAAGAGTAACTAAAACACATATTATTAATAACGAATCGTATGAACAACAAAGATGAAAGGCCAAAGGATCAAAACACTTGTACTGTAAAATGTTGATGTAATACACAAAAATAAGATTAATAAACAGATATTTATGCATATGCAAAAATCGATCATTTCTTCTTGTGCGTTGGGCGGAAGCAGACGTCGTGGGACTAGCAGCTTCAGAGAGTGCACCTTCTGCGTGGTTGAAAACCTCAAACGCTCAGGTCATGCTCTCATTTGGACTTCAGCCGTCAGGTGGAGCAGTCGTCAATGAAAGCAGACCTTTTGCGTGGTATAAAGCCTCAAACGCTTAGGTCGTGCTTTCATTTGGACTTCAGCCGTCAGGTGGAGCAGTCGTCAATGGAAGCAGACCTTTTGCGTGGTATAAAGCCTCAAACGCTTAGGTCGTGCTTTCATTTGGACTTTAATCGTCAGGTGGAGCAGTCTTCAATGAAAGCAGACCTTTTGCGTTGTACAAAATCTCAAACGCTCAGGTCGCAGAGCCAGTTTCCCTTCGAAGAAGATCGATTACATCATCCTGTTGGTGGTCGTTTGCATACAACGGGAAATGGACAACAATGTGGAACATTATGCAAAATCAGCCTTTCTAATGGCTTTAAATGTTATTTAAAGAACTATAAAGATTGCTTCTTTGCAAATCGAAAATAAAATTAGCAGTGCAGTGCTAATCTAAGATAATATAATCAGTTTTTTTGCAATTTTCACAGTTCTAAATTCGCAACAGTGTTCAAAATCGTTTATATCCAATCAGTGTTTAATATCTTAGAAAATTATACAATTTGGCCCTTCACGCACGCCTTCATAAGGGGTTCTTTCCAAAACCACCAATATTTTATCATAAAGACTATACTGGTTATTTTGTAATATTTGTGTTGCAGAATGTTTGATGTAACTAATCTGTACTGTAGTTTGGTTGTATCGTTTCAAATTCTAGTAGTGTAAAAGGGCAAAACTTGCACAATTAACACAATCGATCAAGTAATTTATATTCGGAAGTATAAAGAAAGAGTGCCAGTTTTATTCGCATTCACGATATCCAGTTATGTCTCTGACATTACACACTTTTTTTTATCAATTATTCCGGAGCTTCCGAAAACGTGAGATCGGTTGTCCGTTATCCGAGCGCAAGTAAATTCATGCTTAATGCCGTTTGCTTTGTTGCGTGTGCTCTTTACTTATTCTAGTCAGTTATTTCCAAATTAGATAAATGCTTCTAACTACGGTAAAAATGATTACAGGTTTATATTATACGGTTACAGGTTTATATTTTTGCGGTACAGCCACCTTGTCAAAGCCTACAATGCTTGGCTGTCAAAAGCCGCCCTGGTGACGCTGGCTGAATCGGCCTCCGACACGCCATAACAAATGTTGATATATCTACATAAAAATAATATCCAAATTTGTAATGAATTCTGTAGGACTTTCTAAATATTATTACCCATTTTTTTGCTGCGTAAGATTTTACCGTGCAATTCTAGAAATAGCTTTTTGCCTTTCTCTATAGAAAGGAAATAGAATTGCTAGAAAACCCGACTTTCAATCGAAGCTCCAGAGACCCTAAGTGTTATATACCATTCGACTCAGCTCAAAGAGATCGGAAAATGTCTGTGTGTGCATGTGTGCCCGGGTACATTTTCAAAAACATTTCTCGTAGATCACAGAACCAATTTTAACAAACTTGGCCTAGTTTGACAGGTATTCTAGAGTTGTCAGTCAAATTCAATGAACAATTGGCTGTCATTTTCTGTTCCCGCAACCATAAATCACCAATAAAGCGAACTTTTTTTCTCCACGCCCATTTTTCTCAGAGAGAGCTAAACCAATTTTCCTACAAGCTCAAACTCGTTTGAAAGATATTTTTGGGTGGTGAATCAAGATCGAAGATGGATTTGCTGTCGCTTTTGGTGATAAAATCGTATACGTATCTCGTATTTTTCTATCCGAACGTTTTTTTTTTCAGAAAATTACCAATTATTAAGTTCAAATGTATGATTGCAGATACTTTTGGTTTCGAAAATACTGTCAAATATGAGACCTAAGCGCTAAATCCCGCTTTTGTTAGCTACCAGAATAAATCTGAATAAATTTTTGTCTGAAACTATGATCCCTAACTTGTGCCATGATTTTTTTTTAATAAAAACAGTATGTTATAATGAGACTGTTTGAATGACAAGAAAAACGCATCATCAAACCATTAGATCAGGGTTCAGCAACCTGCGTCTCAGGAACTACGCGCGGCTCTTTGGATGCGAAGCTGTGGCTCTTCAGTTCTATACGCGAATATTGTTTATTGTAAAAAAGTGCTAAAAAGTATTCAGACACCACTTCTTTTCACCAAACCCCGTCGTAAATGTCGTCATGTCCGGTCGAAATATTGAACGTCATCACAGCTTATTTTTGATTTTTTCAAAGAAATGAAGACTCAATTTTCCGAGCTTCTCCTTCACATTTTGTTTTGTGTTCGAACGGAAAAATACATATCTCAGAATTTATTAACCACTCTAAATTATGGAATGACGAAATTTATACAGAATTCAGCAAATATTTACTGAATTTCCAACAGCTTACCGTTCGTTCATTAGTTTGATAAATAAATTGAATATGAAGCGTTTGACGAGTGAATTTTCGTCGATCTGTCAAAATCTTCCTAGCAGTTCAGTGAACGTTGTAAACTCTGAACGATACTTTGGTGAATTTAATATACTTTCTGATTATTTATTCGATCGAAAATTCAATGAATGTTCATTTTTTGTTTATAAAAAATACAAAATTATGAAAATTGTGAATGAAATACAGACACATACCCCGAATATGCTTATAACATTAAAAAAAGTGATTGCATAACCTTTCTACATATATGAGAAAGGCAAAAAAGTGCTTTCAATTGGTTCTACTGGTTATAGCCGGCTGAGCATGTGAAATGTGCCCCCAAAAGAAATTCCCAAAAATTTAACTCCATCAAGAAATATTTCTCTGTGACTCCATTTAAGTTCGTAAGAAGGGAACGCATGGTGCATAACTGATAGTACCATGCGTTTCCTTTCAATAGAGCTTCAATGGATACACATGATTGATTGTTATTTTTTTTCATAGAAAAAATTAAATATTGTGATCGTCCACATTTTAAAATAATATGATACCGAATCATTTTACCAAGTAACAACACAACATCAAAAATAATTTATTTAGTACAAAAAGTCTCCAGTTCAACCTTTTCAAATACGGTATAAAAATACGAATTCACTTAGGGGGCAGATTTTTCATACCTATTCGGCTCTAGCCTTTACAAAATGCTCACAGTTTTACAGTTAGTTGCCATTTATTATCAAAATTACAGAATTTCGCTATTTGTATTTTGACTGTACATCTCATGCTGTATTTTTATTGTAATTGCCAAATTTACCGTACAACTTGAAAAGTATTACAAAACCTGTTCCAATTTAATAATAATTCTTCGTTTTTTGCCGGAACCTGAAGTGAAATCTGAACAAAGATCAAAAGTATTTGTGATTTACAGAAGTTGACCATTTTGTTTCAGTTTAAGCTCAGTGAAAATAGTTTCAGGTGTTTCTGAAAAAATTAAAACAGTTCCGTTTATGAATTTTCGACTATTTCCGATACAACCGGAACCTAGAGCTGAGAGCCGGTATAGCTGAAATCGGTCCGTTTGGCAAGCAACTAGCATAATCTATAAATTAAAACAGTTTTAAACCAAATTTGGAAGAATTTACATTTTTTGCATTATCGCTTCTTATGACCCTACCCTATATTTCTTGAACCAAAAGTCAGATCTGGATGAAATTCTACATCAGCTTAGGAAAATATAATACTATTTATTTAAATCTTAGTTTGCGGAGATCGGTATGGTCGTTTCTGATAAATTGGAATACATTGGAATCCGGTTTGGAGCACACAGTAAAGTTTTCGGTTCTTCCGGGTCCAGAAACGATGTTCCGGTATACCTAAAATCAACGTATTTGGTCATCAACTAACCATATCTGTCTAATTGAAGAATTGTATTGCCATTTGAATGTATCTGGCATGACTTTTCCGTTGTATAAAACACTCTACAGAAAATTAATTTTTTATGCTTATCAGTCTGTAATTCCGGAACCACAAGTTGTGAAAATTGGATGAGCGGTCTGAAAAAATCGTGTGCACATTTTTAGTTCCTTGTGCACATTTTAGCCCGGAACATATGGGACTTATGGGACTATCAGCAGTGATGGACCAGCACACGAGCCAGCTCTCACACAGTCCGTGTGCTGTACCTTTTAAAAATCACCCATACGAAGTCTGTAGCACACGCTCGTGTGCTGTGTTGCTACTAGATCGGGAGTCGTATGCTTCGAAGAACCAGCTCGCGATGAGGATTCAACAAGGATCAAGTTGTGGCTCAAAGCTCAAAGCTGTGGCTCATGAGCTGGAATGGGGAGCTAGCTCGTGAGCTGGCTCATGTGCTAGCTCATGTGCTGACTTGAGTGTCGGTTTTTTTTCTTTATTTGATAATACAATATAATTTTAAGCACACAGTGTCCGCTCTTGTATTGCCTCTTGTCAGTAAATGGACTACACAAATAGCACACGCTCATGAGTCTGATTTGAAAAGCACAGCACACGAGCTTAATAGGCACACACTGCAAGTATAGAGCAGCTCGTGTGCTGAGCTCGGTCATCACTGACTATAAGGCCTTTAATTTCAATCCAAATAGAAGAAAATCTGTTGAGTGGTCTCTGAGAAAATCTAGTGCACCTTTTCATAATTTTTTTTTTTTGCACTTTTTACTCCGTTACTCAAAAATTGGAAGTTCGATTCGGGTAAAATTCAGTAAGAATCTATGGGACCTAGAGACATTTCAAATAAATTTAAGTTAGTGAAAACCGGTGCACATTTTTGTTATATACATACACCGATATTTAGCGTACACGACGAACTGAGTCGAACGGTATTTGTTGACACAAATTATTTCAGTACAACTATAGGAAAAATCGAAAATGAATTATGACACTTCAAATCTTGTAACACTATTTTTCAGTTCTAAAATCATCTCTGTGTAACAGTAATCATTTATACATTTCCAAACCCAATTACGGCTCGGCAAGCAAAATTTGTGATAAGTATAATTGCGAAAACTTAAGCATTTTCGTCCAGTTTTTGAATAATTTTTCAAGAGCGAAACTTGCATTCCGCTACATTTCACCTTGATCGTGACTATAATAGAAAATTGAAATAAATTCAGGTTTTCATCCGTATCTAATGAGCAAAATACCGATAAAAAACCTAATACAAGCTCAAGGAGGTTCCACGTCTCAACAACAATTAAACAAATCATTGTAAACAGATAATGTAGATTGCACTACACAAATCAATTCATCGTTATTTGTCTTCAAACTTAGCCTGCCTAAGTTGTTCTGAGATATAAACGCAAAGAAAATATTCCATTAAAAAAATGTTTTTGCCATACAAACTAAACCAATAGCCAAGTCAGAAAGAAACTTTTTTTCTTTCTCCTTACATTGTTCATCGCTCATAAACACCACCGCTTTGATTGTTGTATGCAACCCTAGCCGACTGAGATTCATATCAGCGAAGTCAGTTTCAGGCATGAACAAAAAAGCGTTATGCAAAATGCAGGAATATTATCTTCTTCACAGCAACTGAGTACACGATCTAGTCCTCGTTGCACTCAGCCCTAATAGAACCGTTTCTACGCTTTCTACTCCTTCAAGGAGCAGGTACCGTTAGCCGTGTACCGAGTGAAACGACTCGCTTCAACGAAGCGGAAAAAAGCTTCCCTACACACCCGGACGCTTCAGGTTATAGCTGACCAGAACAACAACCGACCCCGGACGGACGGAAAGCTGCAAACAGCGGAGGTCGATGATATTGTGCATTGAATGCTGAAGCTTTGCATTTTTCTTTGGAAATAAAATATGCAGTAAAGCGCGGCAGACCAGGACAAATCTATAGAATGCAAGCACGTCACTGAATATATTTTCAATTTTCCCTGTACATCCAACGTGCTCTCATTAATTTCTTACTTTTACTGGAATCATCAGATACTGGATAGATACGAACTATAGCAACCGAGACAGGTGGGCTACTGGTTTCGGTTATTACTGAGTCAGGCCATCACCGTAGAAATAGTATCATCAGAACGCATGCATGCATATTTGATCTATGGAATCCGATTAGAAGGCAGCAAATGAAAATATGTGTTGAAATTTCAACTCACACTGAAAGACATGCATGTGGAACTCCTAACGTTTTGTTAGTGCGGTCTTAAAATTTGAAACATATGTTTTTCGTTAGAATAATTTCTGATACGAATTTGATCCAATTTTTAACACAAATTCATTCAGATTGTTTCGGTTAGTTCAAAATAGCGAGACTCAACGCTTATGTCGCATATTCGACAACATTCTCGAAACCAAAAGTATCAGCAATAATACATTTGAATTTGATTATTGGTTACCTAAAAGTACGGATAGAAAAAAACGTATTTAGTCGGTTACGTCATTTATACCAGTATATCTCCGAAGATCTTCAAGCTTGATTCACAACCTAATAGTGGTTTTCAAACAAGTCTAAGTATTAAAATCGGTTCAACCAGGTCTCCAGAGCTCCGATCAAAATTCGTTTCCTTTACAAATTCTACTACCTTTCTCTAGAGGAAGGCCAAAATCGATTCTTGATCAGTTTACAAATTAAATCGCTCACATTTTCAGTTGCAAACGTCGCTGTAGCTTGATTTGCAGCTAGAGCACAATTAAATTAAAAATGAAACAATCCAAAGATTCCCATAATACATACCAAAATAAAGATGAAGGTGGATGAATCAAAGTACAAACAGTCACAATCACAAACTGAATCTAGTTTAAACGTTGCGAATGATAAATTGACAATTGAATTCTTTCATAATAATAGATTTTTTTAACCATTCCAACATTTTGTTATATTGTAAAGTTTTTGAAATATATCCCTTAACTGGAAGCAAATGATGATGGTTTCAAAGTTACTTAAAAGAACAATTTTTGCCTTTCTCCATAGAAAGGTATTAGAATTGCTGGAAAAACCAACTTTCGAGCGGAGCATCGGAGACCCATAGTGTTATATACCATTCGACTCAGTTCGACGAGAATGGCTGTGTGTGTATTTGTTTATGTGTGTGTGTACTTTTAAAAGATATTTATACGCGCTCAATTTTCTCAGAGATGGCTGAACCGATTTTAACAAACTTGGGCTTGTTTGAAAGCTGCTGTTGGGCCATTGATCAAGTTCAAAGATTAAATGGCTGTGACTTTTTTTTCAGAGATATGATGGTATAAGTGACGTAACCGACAAAACACGTTGATTTTTACCGCTCTTTTATATATATATATATATATATATATATATATATATATATATATATATATATATATATATATATATATATATATATATATATATATATATATATATATATATATATATATATATATATATATATATATATATATATATATATATATATATATATATATATATATATATATATATATATATATATATATATATATATATATATATATATATATATATATATATATATATATATATATATATATATATATATATATATATATCTATTATTTGTACTAGTTTCTCTCATTTCTGTACTTGGTTTTGTACTTTCTGCACTTATTGCTGTATCTTCTTTATTTTTTCCTGAATTTACCTTATGTTCCTCTTATTTCTGTACCTGTAGCTGTCCCGTTGAACTTCTCATAGCTCAAATATTATCTTTGGATGGAAATTATTTCGAATACTCTTAAGTCAGAATAATCGAACGACCCTCATGGTTGTTCTGGATGAGTGAAGTAGAATAGTATTTTTCTCGCACAGTGAGAAGTATCATCCTTCTTGTTCCGTAAAAATGAATCAACTGATAATTGTTGGTGATGACCCAAGCAAAATACAACCAAAATCAGTTTGACAGTTTATGAGCAAGAAAGTAAATCGTTCGAATAGGCAAAACATGTCGATGAGTTTGAAAATCTCGGTTCCATCGATGTAATTTAATAACAGGAGGCAAACGGGATGGTTCGAGTACATTGGACGACTGTTCATAGCCACTCAAAATTTTGAAATTTCGAAGTACTCTGGGTGGATACAATTTTGATCATGTTTGGACCGATTGAAGGCCAATAAATAACCGGACTTGCAATTTCAAGCGATTGACGAAATTTGGAGGTCGTTTCGAGAAAAATTTACACAAAATCTCATCCAAAGAATCCTTCAAAGGTATAGCATGGGAAATGCTTATGAAAAATTTAATCCGAAAAACAAACAGAAAACATCTTTCTAATTCGAATGGAATTTTTCCGAAAAGTAGAGAACCGAATAGTTTTGACGTTTGAGTTAACGGTGTTAATTAAAAGTGACAGCACACCTCAATATTGTTGTCTCTGAATGAAATTTCAGCGCATTGTGCCAGCAATAATTGTATCTATCGTGAAGAGAGAATTCTCATCTCTGGAGTTTTAAGAAGATCGAATCATAAAAAAACATTAATCACTTTTTCTTTTCTTATAGTCGTTCTATAATTTGACTTGACGGCATTGAACCCACATTTATCTTTCGGAAAATGGAAACCTGTATGCTGTTCATTTGCCGCCCTTACAATCGAACATGCGATTCGAAATAAAGAAACACGTGAATCAAGTAGGCTCAGTGAAATTTTTGCACAAATCAGCTCGTTTGGCGCCAAACTATTTTATCAATAATCTAGTATTCATATTTTGCTCTACAGTCAGCTAGCATTTCACAACTCCATACACGCCAAACAATCACCGGAGATCTAGCATGCATTGAGCGGAAAATTTCCAATTCCAAATGAACCAATTTTCTAGTTTTTCCCTACTTTTCCGAAGGATTTTCCTTATGTACTATAGCCTAAAACCTTCGCATAAACGTCACCTTTCAAACAAAAAAAAAATCATTTGTAGATCGGTCCACGCATACCAGAGAACATTAGTAACACACACTTTTTCCGCTATTATTTTATATATATATATATATATATATATATATATATATATATATATATATATATATATATATATATATATATATATATATATATATATATATATATATATATATATATATATATATATATATATATAGATTACATGAAATTACGGTAATACACCTTTGCTATTCCAATATTACAACAAACGAAATTATTGAAATTTGCACTGAATGGGACTGATACGCGGGTACTGTGCATATGGGAGACAGGAGTCGATATTTTTATCACATTTTACTGAACAAACCATCTACTTTTATGGCAGTTTCTGAGAGTATATTGAAGATAGATTTCATTCCTCAAGGTAACTCAATATTGGCGAAAATCGATATGGGACTGATATGCGAGTATAGGCAGTATAGAGAAAGGCAAAACTCAAAAAAAGTTCTAAACTGGACTCAAAACCGATATTCCCGATCTTAGGGTAAAATTGAAGGTCTTATGGTCCTGCCAAAAATTACTGTTTGATACAACAAAAATTTATATCGTCGTTGAGAGTACGATGGCAAAATCGTATAAAATCTTCAAAATTTGAATAAAAATGTTAGTTGGTGGGCGTACGAACCGAATTCGATTTTACCGGTTCTCGGATTCCGGTGCTGGAAGTACATATAATAATAAACCCACTTCGTTTTGTTTTTGCAATGATTGAGTGGAAACGTATATTGAAGAAGCCAAATGAATGTAAAACAGAGTAGATGATTTTTTGGAAAAAGATACGCTTAGAGACAGGACTTGAACCTGCGTTCTTATGCATTCCGTGCATACGCGCTACCACTTCGCCACCCTAAGCATTGTGATAGACACAGCTAATAACTTCAAATTGAGAACTAGTTTTGCTATCTACAAGAAAAAATCTATATCTTATTTAGATTTCAGTTTGCTTTCGCTGTTAGCAAAAATAATTTTCTGTTTGATATCATCGGAATACCTTTTTGCATTCGATTTTGTTTTTTTTGCCACTTAAAACGACCAAAACAACAGCAAATTGAGTAATCGTTAAATGCGAACATCACAACATCAAAATGAGTTTTCTGTTTGATCTCACACACTGCTGGGGTTGGGGAACGGCCGCTTACACGAAAATATCGATATCTTCGCCTAAAAAGGATGGATTTTAACAATCTATGGCTTGTTGGATAGCTATTACCGTCTTGAATCTAAGTCTAAAAACATATTCGGTTTTCGAAATCAATTGTGACAGATATTGTAAAACTGAAACTTTGTCATGAAACTTCGTATAACTTGAAAAGTAAACCTCCGATCTCAAAACTATTCAATAGCGTTCAGGGTGACTGGGAGACCTTTCATTTGCGACTAGTTCGATCAAAATCGTTCCAGTCATCTCTGTGATCTCGACCTCTTTGTTCACAACACACACGGACATTTGCTCAGTTTGTCGAGCTGAATCGATTGGTATAAGACACTCGGCTCTCAGTACCTTGGAAAATTTTTCTAAAATTTGAGCGAATTCTATACCTATCTTTTATATTTATAAAAAAAGGTAAAATCGTACTTTTCGTCGGAAGAACCGTGTGCAAGAATTCGATTTTGTTCTCGGTCATAAGAATGCCAGCACATTACGACAACTGAGAGGCGAAATGTCCCGAAAGTTTAAAAACTATGCCGCTAATTAAATATTTAAGGATACTGTAGAAGATTGATTGTTTTAAGTGTTAGTAATACCACACAACTCCGGACAACCTACCATAGTCAGAAAACAAGCAACGGTTATAGTGTCCCGCTTACAACGGACCCATTTGCCGTGAAAACTGCATCCTGATGCTGTGCGAAAATCGGACTCCATCCAGCACCGTTGATCCCTGCTAGAGACCACAGCCAACGCTCAACCAGTCAACGAGAGACGCTAAAATGGAAATCGTGTCACTGAACTGTCACACTTTTTACTCGCAGAGAAACCCGTTTTTGTCGTTGTGTGGCTGCAAAAATGTGTGTAAAAGCCTTGAAGCACTCTACAATTGAAGAGCTGAGTAGTGAAAAGTAAATCGTTCACACCAGATTGAAAGAGCAATTCTGTTGATTGGCAGGTGTGCGTTCTATTTTTCCTATTCGCCCTGTTAGTTGCTGATGTTGTTGATTTTGCACAGAAGTAACCCCACCGCGAGTTATTATGCCAGGGTAAAGTGAAATTAGGTTCATTTAAAGTTACTTACTTTACACGAAGTGTGCAAACCAAAAAAAAATTGAATTTTACAGGTGACTTAATCCCTCATAAGATGTAATTCAAACCTAATTTATCAAATGACGGAAAATTTTATTTGTAATGACTTATTATTAAATTAGCACGAATTTTACTGGTTTCGACTGTAATGTTCATTCAGATAGTGTGTGTAACTGTATGAATTTTAATGCACCTTCTATCAGTCAAGCAGATATTTGCTTCTGTGGCTCAGTCGATTAATTGAGTTACTTTGTGATCCAATGATTCTAAGTTCTAGTCACAAGAGACGCTATTAGTATTCACTTTTTTTATTTCGATGAATTGCATGTCATAGAATTTTAGAAACAATATTAAATGTTTTTGTACGCAAATATGTGTGAGCTGCGGCGCTTCATTTATGTGCAAAGTTTTTTCGAGGTCTGTGGTTTTGTTTGCGAAATCAAATTCAGTTGGAGTATATTTCATTACTAGTCATATACCAAATGCAAAGAGTAAAGAAACACAATTTGTCCATATCAGCTTATCATCATTTTCGAAAAGATAATATCAGATAATTTAAAAAAATACTAATAAAAACTGATTGCATTTTTGTTTTGTGGAGTGCCAAAAACAAAACACAAATGGAAAGGATATTCATCTCTAACTACAAACACCCATGTAATATCACAGCCAGAGCCGTAGTGAGCATTTCTGGCGCCCGAAGCGAACTCAAAAATAGTTGCTCGAACCAGACCCGTACCCAGGATTTCGTTTCGGGAGGGGCCCACAAATAAGAAATAATGCATCAAACTGATGATTCTTGTGGCTTTAGTATATTTTGTTTTTATTTTTTGGTTTTTTAAGAGTGAGTGCAAGTAATTAGCAATTTAAGTAAATTTGTACTCTCATATTTTGGATTGGTCAATGAGGGATTGAAGCAAGAAGTTATATGTGTCGAAGGGAAGAGATCGATTTTTTACATTTCTTTTATCATATAGTCCCATAGTTCGGCTTCGACTTCTGGTTCCGGAAAAACTGAGTGATGAGTATTAAAACCTTCAATTTTATGGGTGTGTTCTTATGTAAAAAGGACGTTCTTATGTGTTCACGATGTAAAAAGGAGCTAATATTTTGAAACTATTCAAGCTCTTCTGGTTTGCAAAATTTGTTGATTATTTGTCGAACAGATGGTATTTAAATAAATTTATATTCAAAAGAAGTGCCGCATGATCCTATTTAATTTCATCGAGTATCTTCCGTGTCTGAATCAGAGATGCCAGACCTGCAGATTTGTGTTGCAGACTTTTTTGTAGGCTTTCGAAAATCACATTTTTTGTAGACGTTTATAAAAATTTACAGACTTTTGAAATCGCCGTGGTCTTTTTTTGTTCACTATACCAATTTCTTACATCATTCTATGAAGAAAACTTGGAGTTCGCAGAATTTTTACAGACTTCTTCAACCCTGCATGAATATATTCAAAATGTTTAATTTGCATCTCTGGTCTGGTTATACAGGGTGATGAGTATAAAAATTTAAATTCGTCATTGGGAGTGACGATGTAACAACAGCAAAATCTTCTTAGTAGCGGTCAAAAACTCCAAAATGGAACTCACATATATTTCTCAGAGATGACTAGTACGATTTGCACAAATGTAAGAATGGATGGTCGTATGGATTCATAGACTTGTATGCTATTTTAACCCAATCTGGCTTCCGGTTTCGGAACAAGTCCGAAAGAAGCGGTCAGAACTCCAAAATGAAGCTCACACTCTGCTCTTGTGTATCTGTGCATTGTCTCGAAAAACCGATTTCCAATCGCTCCAATAATGCACACTTATACTTGCTGTCGAAAGTGTTTTTATTTATTCGAGGTAGTCCACGAAAAGTATACCGAGACAAACCCGAAGAACCGACTTCATAACCATTCCGCCCAATTTAGACTAGCTAGGTCGCTTCGGAGCACTTGTGCCGAATTCAGTCTATTGTCGGTTAATCATTCTGTGTTCTCTGGCGTATAAAAATAGATCCACACGGAACGACCGAAATTAGCTCTGTGCCTAATTCGTATTATTGTTTTTGAATTAGTTGATTTTAACAACAAAATTTCCAAAATAACTATGAAATTAGTTAGAATTGAGAATTTACTTTGCTGGAAAAAACTCTTACTTCTAGAGAATTTGTTTAGTTGGAGAATATCCTGGACAAAAACCAGCAATATTTCAATCCAACACGAAATTCTCATTGACAACTAATTTGTTATTAAAATCAGAAAATTTGTTTCTATTTATCTATCACCATCATTACTGAAGGACAGCACAAAGAACATAAAAATGAAATTGGTTTAATTAACAAGTTTATTAGCCAAAAACCCATGAGAAGTGTCAAAGAAAACAATCAATTAAAAAGCTAAAAAGGGCAGTCTTGCTGAAACTGCTTGCAAATTGTTTTGATGTTTTTCGCATGTGTTACGATATATCCATATATAAATTTCTGATTCGATTTGTAAAAATGACGTAAACTTTTAGTGGAAAGTGTATTTATTCAGAATTTGTGCGAATTTGAAGCGATTGTGCGAAATAATGTTTTTACGCTGAACAGTGAAGTGAGTTTCGAATGTTGCACTCTAATTGTATATGTCAAATGATGTTTTTTGTATCTTCCAACCTTCCGGGCTACGCGGTCCGATGTATTACTTGTATACGGTTTTTGTTTTCAGAGTGCTCAAAGTTTTCAGTGAGAGAGTCGATTTCGCGAAGTCGAATGAAGAAAGCAGCGATTTAGACGAAAAATTTTCAAAAAGAAGTTTATGTTTCGCTTATGTCTTTTTCTCCAATACAACATCGTATTTATACCTGCCAATATAGAAAAGACTACCGCGACTGAAATATTTTTCGGTAGTAGTGTGCCATCTAGTGGCTAGTAGTCATTACGGTGCTAACGTTTTTTTCGGTGACAGTGCGCCACATAGCTGCAAATTGCAGAAGCCAATTCAACCATTTATGTTGGTTGAAAACAACGTTTTAATTCTCTAATTCAACTAAAAAATTAGTTGAATGGAAATGAAGTGTGCCTTAGCTAAGAAATGACAGCACGTTGAATTGGTGAATTCAGCTAAAAAAATAGCCATTTCAACAAATATTTTATTATTATTAAGGGAATCAGAAATAGAAAATCTAAATTAGCAAAAGTAAGATTTTTTTAGTTGTCTCAAAAAATAACTAACTAAAATCAGAAAATCAACTAATTTTTTCGCCAAAATGCTGAATTCGGTCTATCCGTGCAGACTTCGTTAACAGTAACTAACCGACACCATCATAATCAGCATAGGCGGACATGCTTCCGAAGTGTGCTCGCATTCATCGTTTTAATCCTGAGTATGCAAGTCCGGCATCCTGCGGCAGGACATTTTTTTCATTCGCAGATTCTTGCTAAAACAATGATTTTGACATTGATTGTAATCACTGTGAAAACCGACTTTTGAGCTTCGAAAAAAATTCGATTTCGGGAGGGACCCAAAAATAAAAAATAATGTTACTGAAGATTGCTTATGTACCTAATTTTCGGTGTGCCTTTTACGGGTGTTTTTAACAGACACTATAAACTTTTCCACTGGAACTGTTATTGTATTACATTTCTTTACGTTTACTGTCTTGATTTTTCTGTAACACATGTCTGAGATATTCTAAATAATTATCTAAATCTGTTTTTGATTTCGGGAGGGGCCTTGGGCCCCCTTTAGGTACGTGACCGCTTACAAGTAATAAATCCTATAACCCGCAACACATACTATACTATATAAGTACATATCCTATAACCCGCAACACATACTATACTATATAAGTACATAAATATACTTTAAAAAACCTGTTTTAATCCACCTAGTGGTGTAATGATGCCTTTCTCATATCAATCATACTATCATATATAATACTGTGGTATTCTTCAAAATAATTTCTTCGATTCTTGAAAGAATAAAACCAAAATCGGTTGGTTTGGCCATCTACTGACAAAAACTATCAATTGGAGAAGATTTGAGGTCGATTTAGAAAAAATTCAACGTTTTGTGCCACTTTCAGTGATGGTGTAAAATTTTTAACACGCTTTATACTATATTAACGGGTCCGGATTAAATTCAGGAATTCCGTATGGGACCATAGGACCTTTCATTTGAATCTAAGTTTGTGAAAATCGGTGGCGCTATGAGAAAAGTTTTTCATATTTTCTTTATTTTGCACATTTTACACCATAACTCCGAAACCGGAAGTCAGATCAAAATGAAATTCAGGAATTTAGTATAGGATCACAAGACTTATTTATCTAAGTTTGTGAAAATCGGTTCAGCTATCTCCGAGAAAAGCTAGTGCAAAAAACGTTACATACACACATTTTGAGTACTCGACGAACTGAGTTGAATGGTACATGACTCGGTTCAAAAGTCGGGTTTCACAGTGATAGCATAACCTTTCTATATGAGAAAGACAAAACACATTTGACACGAAAGTAATTTTCTGAAAGAATTGAATAAACAACGATTAATTGTTTAATTCTCTATCTAGTTCAAAAATCGTAATCAAAAATTTAAATAAAATAATTTTGTTCTTAAATCGAGATCTCGAATATATTTTTTGAAAAAAGTCGACCATGAACCTTTTGAGACTTCTGAAGTCAAACAAATCTACTCTGGAACTCCGAAACCGAAATTTCATCGTCGAGATCTCAACTTTTAAGGCCATATTTGGCATCAAAAATAAATTCACGATCTCGGAAATCTCAAAATTTCCAGAGTCGATTTTTCCGAGTATAAATTTTTCGAAAAGGCACTCGATCTCGACATTCGGCATCAACAAAAAATCTTTTGTGTTCTTCATATGCTTATTAGTATCACGGTGAAATGTACTTTCGATATTACTTGTTTATGTTGGTGACGAGAGATGTTGTGTCAACATAATTCAATTAAAAGCGAAACACTTTTTGTACGAGTCCTTGTACGCACAAGGGTTGGCGGTTCAATGCATAGGGCTCTGGTCCTTCAAGCCAGTTGTCGTATGTTCGAGCCCCGACCAGGAAAGATTCTTAGTGACCGTTGGGTCTTAGTACTAGTCATGCAATGATTCTGAACACTAAGAATGTAAAGCCAAGACTTTGCTTTGTTTTGCTTTGTACGGACAATTCGATACTATTTGGATGCATAATGTCACCACTGATAAAAATCATCCAGCACTCGATGATCGAGGTCGTTCAGTATATCGAATGAGAAAAATCACCAGGCGAACGGAGCATAAAAATTTACAGAAGGCTGATGACCATAGAATCCTTTTCCGCGGGACAAACGAGCCGCAAGAATGCGTGTCGGTTCAATACTAATTTCGATTGTTTAAAGATTTAATGTCTGTGGTGGGAAGCTATGAGTATAGCTTGTTAAGCATGGAAAATTATGCATTGTTCATTATTTATTAAAGTTTCAACCACCAACCAAAAAATTTTCAAATAAATAATTTTTCTTATTCGAATCGATGCAACCTGATCACTGTTGGCACGGTTTTTTTTCGTATTTTGAATTCACTTCTCTATATAGAATTCAAAGAGTAGTCCTACGTCAAAACGTCTACATCTACGCACATACACATTTGATTAAATTTGGATGTTCCAATAGCCAATTTTTGGGAATTCAAGGAGGAAAGGTAACCTTCCCAATGGCTTTTATAAAATCTAATTTTTGCCCCTTAAGAACTCCTTAAGCTCTCTGAGAATTAGATCTTTGGTAGGTTCAAGTGTACATCCACAATCAAGAAGAGAGCGTCTCTTGCTCATGAAAAATAGTTGCTACGGTCATTGCTCAATAATGGTTCTGTATGCTAAATAACTGAAAAATTTCCAGTAGCATTAACTTTACGTCTGCTTAGCGGTACAAATTTAACTGTTTATGTTTGAACTGCTCTGCACTGACGAGTCTAAGACGAAATGTAAAGAAAAGTAAAAACGGTTATGTGCCCTAAGCACAAACCTAGGATAACCCCTAAATGTAAAATTGTATTTTCATGTTTATCAATTATAATGATTACGGCGGCATTTCATCGGATTTTTGCAGCAGTATAATACTAACTTGAGATTGCAAGAATAAAGTAATTGTACAACAATTTTTTACCAATCCATCATATTTTGGTGCCCTCTGGATGTTGGCGCCCGAGGCGGCTGCCTCACTCGCCTCACCCTCACTACGGTACTGATCACGGAATGTAATGAATAGGGTTAAATCAAAGCAACCCGTCCGACTTTCCGGAAACCAAACCGACGCCGAAAGCTAACACAAAAAAATACCAGCCAAAGTCTACAAACTGCTTCACTATTGTGCTGTTTTTGTGTTTGTAAGGATGTAGATTGCTTGCTTTGCCTACGATAAACCCACGTAGTCAACAGGATTTGGCACTAGCGCACATCCAGTTGTGAGCCCTGCTGCACTAAGGGAACGAGTACGACGGGTGTGGAAAACCAAGAATTATCGCCAGTGTCTTCTCTTCGGTGGAAAACTACACCCACGTTGTCGCCCTGCATGCCAAGGCGACTCTACTAATCTTCTCCATTTGCCGGATTATGGTTTAGTGAGACGGTTGCACTTTTTATATTGCCCCAGGCACTGCAGATAGCGGTTGGGGAGTTCACAAAACGAAACGCAAATCGTTTCAATTGCAGTTGGTTGTTTTTTTAGTTTGACAAATTGTATATTTTTGAGCTGGAGGAAACACGCTCAACCATTCTGATATTATTGATTGGAAACGATCGTAACTGATTGGTATTGCTGATATAGAATGGGATAGGACAAGTTATTGGTTCAGTGATAGACTTTCTGACAGTTCACTTGATATTCATCTAAAATTTGCCACAAAAAACTGAGGAGTATGAGAAGAAAATCTAAGGACTTGAGAAAAATAATATTTGTATTGTTCACTTCTGAACAATTCCACCGCAAATTTTTTTTTTTGATTTTTCTTTTTGTATTTTTTTATTTGGCTCAAATTTTGCATAAGGGTGAAGTCAGAGTGGGAGCGACAAGCGACGCGAAGCGATGCGATGCGAATATTAAAGGACCGCATGACGAAGCACGACCAAATTTCGTCCATTCAACAAAAATAAACATACATGCCACAGTAAACACGATACGTTGCGTAGCGACGAGCGATTTTCAGCGCGACAAGCGACCAAGCACCAATTGCAAAGTTCTACGAGCGAACAGAGGTTGAATTGATTTTTGTCATGACGGAACAAGATTGATGTTGAAGCGCTAATCGATGCTATTTTTAAACGGAATGCGCTCTGGGATTAACAATATAGTAATTACCGGAAACGGGTTCCCGTGAAGAAGTTTTGGAAGTATTAGGAACTACTGCTTAGCACAGTCATAAAATTTTTGAGAACCTTTGAGCAATTCTTTATACAGATGGTGATATTCATCGAACTTTCAACTGTTTCGATTAATGGGATGAATTCCGAACTCTTTTACGATTTCCGAAGAAATAGTTGCGTACGCCCTTTGACATAAAAAACTCTTCGTCCGAATTCATTCTTTCGAAACTTTAACAACGAATGAAAATGTCATATTTTTCCTCTGATGCTTTTGAGTATCGCTTCTAGTTGCTTTTACTATGGCTACTATGTAGCATTGAAAGTTTTCGCGTTACGCATCGCATCGCTTCGCGTCGCTTGTCGCTCCCATTCTGGCTTCACCCTAAGCGTTATTTATGACCAAACGAAACAATTTGCATCGTCAGTTTGCCATTTTATCTCTAGCCTTACTTTTAAGAAGGGACTAAGAGAAAATCCTATGAAATTTTTCAATAATATATATCCCACAAACTGATAGGTCCGAATGATTTACTATTCTCTGCAATATTTTAGGTAATTGGCCATTCGACGCATGCGGCCTTTTGTTCATTCGATCTTTTGGGGTTTCAACCTTTTGTACATCAACGTTTTGTCAGTTGTCCTTCTGTCATTCGACTTTTTAGTATATATTCATGTAGGGTAACGGCTCACTATCTCATCTCATTTGTAAGAACGTTGCCTCAAAAACCTAATGTAGCCACTTAAATCACTATATTTATTTCATATTTCCGCTCAATTTGCCTTACTCCACATTGTGAACTGATTCACTATTTTTTTGAAATTTTACTAATATTCAGAAATCAACTAAAAACTCTTCTAATATGCTCTCTACTCTGTTTCTAATTTCATCTCAATGAATTTTGATCCATCCTATCGTTTTTCCTATATTCATCCTATTAAATTGCATAATGTCAACCGTGATATTACTAGACCCAGTTTGAAATCAATTCGATTTTTAAAAATTATTGGGTCGTTTTCGTTTCCTTTCGATTTACGTTTATAAACTTACTGTAGGGTTAATCTGGATTGGTCCATTTCAAAATATGAAAATATCAGATGCACAGCCGATGGAGCACACACACATAACAGCGTTATGTTGACATATTTCGGAATGAAACCAGTTCTACTAAATTTTTCATAATGGTTATTTCATTAGTATTACTATATTAGTATATTCGAAGCCGAAACAGCTTTATTCAAATATAATTAAAATAATATCATGGACATCAGAAGAATACTTGTTGATGGTAAAGAGGAAATTTATTTTTTCCTAACATCATGAGAAAACTTGGCAACCTTGAGATACGAAATAAAATGAAAACAAGGCGCAATCATGTGAATTACAGGCAAATTTTCATAACATATTTTTGAAGATTTCTATTGCTTAGCGGTTTTTTTTTTAGAAGTTTTCAATCGTTGATTAAACAAGTGAAAAGTGAATATTAATAATCAACATTGAATAGTGGTGCTATTACCATTTTTTGAGACGAATCAATTAGTGAATATTCAGAAACATGACGAACTGTAAAACTTGAGACGAAAATGTTTCCTAAATTGGGATGAAGGGACGAGGTGGAAAAAGGAGCTCAGATGAAATAGGGAGCTGTTACTCTTATTAACACTTCATTATAAATCTCTATTGCAATATGTAACAAATAAACGAAGACCCAAAATGGATGCTAAATAGAATCAGAACTCTACTAGAAAGGCATCGATAATAAGTAACTGTTGTTTACTTCATTATTATAAGAAACGGATCAGGGCCATTTCACCGAATGCCATTTTGTCAAATGTCATTCCTCCGAAAGGATTATTTCGTCAAATGTCATTTTGCCGAAAGAATCATTTCGTCGAAATGGGTCATTTCGTCAAATGTCATTTTGCCGAAAGCTACTTCGCCGAATCGTGAAATTGACTCAATATCGAATTAAAATTGATTTAAGCGATGGGTAGGGTCTAAAACTTTTCAAAAATCATTTGTTTTTGCCCAGTTCGCTTTCACATCTCATCCAAGTCAGTCGATGAAACAAAACCGCTCACTTTCGGGACAGAAAAAACCAAGTACAGTATTGTGTAGTGAACAATAGACCTCGAAATGAGTGAACCAAATGAACAAAAGCTACCGCCGATACGAAAGAATACAATTGTTGTTGACTTCAGGCAGTGCAAAATTCGACCTTCGATACAACAACTTGAAGGTTTGCTTAAGGAGCAAATGCTTCTTGATCCTAAACGGGTGCATTTACTTCAATGCAATAAGACAAATAATGTTGTTTACATCCAGTTTTATAAAGAGTTGGATGCAATTCAATTCGCATGAGACAATAACAATGTGCACTATGTGGAGCACAAGAACATTAAGTACAACATTCCAGTATATATGGATGATAGTGCTATAGAAGTGCGTGTGCATGATCTTCCCTCAAGCGTCACCGATTCATATATTCGCAAAACTATGTCCCAATACGGAGAGATTCTTATATTGTATATCATTTATTTATACCCGGCTTTAACCTATCGTGGTCGTTCACTGGGTCGGAGAGATTCTCTCTATCGAAAAAGAAAAGTGGTAGAATTTTTTCAAAATGGCATACGTTTGTTACGCATGCGCTTGAAGAGACCTATACATTCTTATATGACTTTCGGTCAAGATACAAGAATTCCGTGCAAATCACTTGTTACCTATGACAATCAGATGGCCACATGTCAATATTGCCCAAAAGCTGTTCCCTACGGTAAGCCATGTGATAAACTGGACAAGGAGACAACTACACCAAAGGACAACGGTGCTTCCTTTACACCAACCCCAGTACACCTGTGATAACCACCAACAACAATGAAGCATCCCCTTCAACGAATCCATCATCATCCCCTGTAGAACAAAGTACACCAGCTGCAGTTAACAACAAGGTGCATCTACAGCAACTAGCAACGAAAAGAAGACGGAAATCGACAACAATACCATCGATGCGGCAATGGATGACGAGACGAACCACCAAGGATGTGTCCCTCAATCCTTGCAGGAGGGAAATGGAAGCTCCTCTCCCCCTAGAAAAAGGGTGACAACGAGATCCAACTCAAAAAAAATTAAAAAATCGGTTCAATCGGCCACGTAAAGCTTGTACGCAAATAGGCCTGAATAAAAATATCTTTTAGATAAACAACAATTATTTTTGCCTTTCTCATATAGAAAGGTTATGCAATCACTGTGAAAACCGAGCCCCGGAAGGGCCGAATGTCATATACCATTCGACTCAGCTCGACGAACTGAACAAATGTCTGGGTGTTTGCGTCTGTGTGTGTGTATGTATGTATGAATGTAACAAAAATGTGCATTCGATTTTCTTGGGGATGGCTGAACCGATTTTGCTTCGATTTATTGACTTTTGATTAGTGTGCACTGAGATACAGTGGACATCACAAATCATGATTTTTAAAAAGCGTTCTCAAAAATACCTCTTCACCGACTCATTGCTCAATATTTTTCCACGAAAAAATTACAAAATGTTGATATGATGATGCTTTGTATTATGCGAAACGTTTGAGCTTATTTTGTTGAACGATAGTTCTGGGAAAACCCTATTTTGATGCACCTAGTGGTGTAAAGACGCCTTTCTCATTTTCATTTTCTCCTGTATATTACAGCAGAAACTCCCCGAAATACTACAATTTTAACGTTTTTTTGCACTAACTTTTCTCAGAGATGGCTGAACCGATTTTCACAAACTTGGGTTCAAATAAAAGGTCTTGTAGTCCCATACAAAATTCCTGAATATTGTATGGATCCGACTTACGTTTCCGGAGTTATGGGGAAAAATGTGCGACCGCTTTTCATAAACTTGGGTTCAAATGAAAGGTCCTGTGGTCGTAATTCCTGAATTTCATCTGGATCCGTCTTCCGGATCCGGAAATATAGGGTAAAGTGTGTTAAAAATTGTATACCATCACTGAAAAGGGTGGAAAACCTTAAAAAGTTTTCTAAATCGACCTCAAATCTTCTCCAATTAATAGTTTTTTATCAGTAGACGGTCAAACAAACCGATTTCGGTTATTCTTTTAAGAATCGAAGAAAATTATTTTGAAGAATACCTCAGTATTATATATGATAGTATGATTGATATGAGAAAGGCATCATTACACCACTAGGTGGATTAAAACAGGTTTTTTTTTTCAAATAAACCTTATGATGGCTACAAAGATTACATTCGGACACATTTTTGGAAAACCTTTTCAAGCTTTTCATAGAAAATCCACGAATCTCAAAAATTTCAACGAAATCGGTTATATGAAATTCGTTGATTTTCCATGAAAAGCGTGAAAAGGTTTTCCAAAAATGTGTCCGAATGTGATGCCATCGAATTTTTTTTTTCAAATAATTGAGAGAGATCACAAAAAAGCTCATTTTTTCAGTGCTTTTTTTGATAAGACTCGGAAAATCCTCCGAATTTTTCAGCCATTTTTGCCCTGCAGATAGATAAAAGCTTTTCAAAGGTCTGTATGTTTTTGGTTTTGGCAAATTTTTCAAAATTTCCTAAAACCACCCGCGCGCATGGTACTTGGACAATGGCCTTAAGAAAAAAATATTTGAAACTGCCATTTTCACACTAAGCACCCTACACCACCAGGAGCAGGGGTTTAAGCGGAATGAACACAGGAAGTTTGTGAAAATTGGTTCAGCCATCCCGAGAAAAGTGAGTGACATTATTTTCACAATTTTGGTGCATGTCACCCTGTTGTTCCGGAGCCGGAAATCGGATCCAAATGAAAAAGCGAAAATTTGTATGGAACCAATAGACCTTTCATTTGAATGTAAGTTTGTTAAAATCGGTTGAACCATCTCCGAGAAAAGTGAGAGACAATATTTATTACACAGACACACATACACACACAGACATTTGCTCAGTTCGTCGAGCTGAGTCGAATGGTATATGACATTCATTTTCAATCTTAAGGTCTGAGGACAGAGGGTCGCGTGTTGAGTTTTTAAATCGACCACGTGGCTCGCTCAATTCCCTTTGCGCATCGTATTTCTCTTGTACTCTCTCGTATATGAGTAAACTGTACCGGGTTGCCAGCATACATTTTTATTATTTTGATGAGAAGTTTTATCACACAAATCTATCGTATGAGTTGGACATTACATGGATTTCAATGAATAATGAAAAAATATTCAACTTTCACAAAGATTGAACGTTTGTGTGTTTGGCAGCCTTGTCGAGCCAATTTTTTTTCTCTCTCCTTTTTCAGAATGCTATCAGGAAACCAAAGCGAAAAAAATGGCGGATACATTGGAATTAACTTTGTTTCACAGAAAAATACAAGACTTTTATTATCGCATCTATCTACTTTTTTATGTACTAATCGCATCCAACCTAAATTATCTGGACTTTGTCACGGTAGATTTATGATACAAGCCTTCAAAGCCGAGATATGTGATGAACAAGTAGAGGTTTGCATTTCCGAGCGTTCCAATTTTCAGCAGTTCTTCAATCAGAAAAAAATACAACACGACCGCTAAACTCAATGAACCATTCTGAAAATTTCACAAAATATCCTCAACTAAATTTCGAAGACATTGTCAGGTGGGGTTTTCTATATTCTGCACCGTTTACAAGAAAATTTAGTTTGAAACGGGAAAATAGCAAAAAAAACTACCACTTTACGGTACTGTCTTCAGCCCTTAATGCTCGATCATACCATACATTATAGAAAACGTCAATTTTGAGTTATTTGTGGTTATCTCATAACACTTAAAATATTTATCATAAATTGCTGACCATATTCCCGATGATATGGAGAAAAAACTTTGTTGCTGCGTTAAATACAACAAAAGATACTCACGATTAAGTTCTACCCATTATTGTACAGGATATATTTTGAAAAGGCGCCCCATAATAAAGTAAGTCGTACTGACGACAAAAACGGGTCACCTCTAATTTCACAAAGCGGTTATGCTCAAAAAATTAAACATCTCAAAAAACGTCCCTATGTAAAATTTGAGCCAAATTGAACATGAGTGTCCCCCGGCGGTCAGAGTTGGAAAATTCCCTTTCTAGAAAAATCATCGAAAACATTGTTTATTGTTGCCAGGTTTCTTAGAAATGTATGCAACATCGAGATCTGCTGGAAATATTTTGTAGCAAAAAAATCTCGACATTTTATGCATTTCTAATTCATTAGGCATAAAAAAAATTCAGATTCGGAAACCTCCCAAAGTCGGTTATTTTTCAAGATCAAAAATTCTCAATATTTTACCGCTGGGTCTGGTGACTACTCACTCCGATTTAGCTCAAATTTAGCGCGCTGTATAGCAATGAGAGCGCCTCTTGTCCAAGGAAGAAGATAACAATATTCCGCTATAAAACAAAACAATCAATTTTTAAATATGTGCCAATAAGCCAAAAACCGTAATAAATAAAATCAAAAAGATGAACGTGTCTGTAGTATAGTTTAATACTATAGTAATGGAACCACAATCTCCTCTGTATGGTTGCAAACGCATCCTGATTAAACAATGTTTCCCAGTTTCACGCATGCACCTACACGATGTTATATAATTTATCTCCGAAGAAAAGTTTCCATAATTGCAAAATGTGTAATATACAGTTTGTAGCCAATTTTAATATTTCCTGCACTTTCCATAGCAATTAGTCACAGTAGCTACCTTTTTATGTCAAAGGTAACTAATCAAGTTAGGGATAACTGCTAACTAGCCAGCAACAGCATCTGCGTCCCATTGAGCACATCCGCTGTAAAACATCAACTGTAAAATAACCACTGTTGTTTAGTCGGTTGGGAAAGAACAATTTAATTAATGTAATTATTTCAAAACAATCAAGCTATTTACCCTCGTCCGTCTCTTTTTCACTGCTGAACTATCGAAGCAAATAATATTCAGCGAACTGCTTCCGGGTGTCGCATAACATAAAACTGCGATAAAATTTCAACGCCCACTATTACCCACCCGACTGCTTTGATTACATGTATATTTTCGAACCGACAGCATCATGCACGGCAGCAATGCAACTATTACGGGTAGAGTGGTTATAGGCACTCTAACTACGAAGGGTGTCATGAAAAAAGCCTGACTTGATTATGCTAACATTCTACCCCGTTCGCGCCTTGCCAACACTAAACGAACGCTAAATGACTTTCGACTGGTTCAAATTAGATGATATCAATCTTTGCGTCGGGTTGCAAGTTTGGTTTTAAGTAACAGTGCATATGGTGGTATCCAAACGATGTCGTTTCGCGATACACTTTTGAGCGATTGGATTTAATTACTGGTGTGGTTCATAATTCAACATTCGTATATATCACTGTGGTGCTAATAGCATTCAATCGTTCTAAGTGCGAAGACAATGTAATTTGCGAATATCATTCGAAACTGGAGCTTCCATCACAGGGACGGAATATATCAGATCAACAATTCAACCTGCGAGAGACGGTTATAAGCTATTATAACCTTATAACCAACGATGCAGTTTTGCACGCGAAGCTCATAAAGTTAGGTGACGGGGGGAAATGTTTCTCCTTGACAGCAAATTGTGCTAGAAAGCAATCACTGCTATCCCGCTATCCTGTTGAATAATCGGGTTAGATTCGATACACCTGAAAGCTGAAGGAAATCCCATTTTTTACATACACGAAATTGGGCGTGAACATGCGATCCACGAACGACTGGTAGTCAATTCCGAAAGCAGGACATTTTGATATATTGAACAATGGCATGTCGTGGACATTCACTGCAGGTGAGAAGATTGCCATCAAAATCGGTCCATTCACACCAGCAACTAGCGGTAACTGGTGGGTTATCCTGTTTTCCACGGGAATGCACATTCGTTAAATGTAAATCAAGGTTCCGGAATTGAATTTTTTGAGCGAGAAAATGTGTAGCAGAAAATTACAATTTAGAATCTATGCTCGCGTGACATACTCGTAGACAAAGTTGACAAATAGATCAATCGTCAACCAAAGTAACAACAGACCGGTTTCGATCATAATACAACCGGTGCAGTGTTTCAGAGTGGGGCCATAACTATTTTTTTTTTAAACTAAATACTTTTCCTTGATTGTCAGATAGGTACTCTCAACCGGAGAACAACTTGACAGCTCCCATTTTTCTCAAACGTTACAAAAATTTTGGTTCTCTGGTTCTGTCAAAACGATTTATCAAATTCCAAACGGATGGTTTTATGATTTGAATAAAAATATGTTTTAAGAACATCTCCAAATTTATTCATTCCGGAACAAAAATACCCCGTGAATTGAAAATCGCATTGATTGTTTCGTACAATTGAAATTTCTTGCGAGTTGTTCCATGCGAATTTTCAAAAAATTATCAACACAAAGTTTTAATAAAACATTACGATGATTGTTCACTGCATTTTGGTCCATTATGTGTTCGGATATACCATCAAACAAACCAGATACGTCGTTCAACACTCGGAATAGCGATCATAGAAGTTACCGATGTTGATGCTGTCTTTTGTGATGGATCAAATTTTTAATTCCATTTCCGTTATTTTGCAGATTGATACTATTCCTGCCTGAGTTCCCATGTTTTTGGTACCGTTGATAATTTCGGATAGGCAATCTTCGCATTTGATATTTTGAAGTAATTTGTTTTTACATTTAATCATAATATAATGTAGACTTGTAAATAACTTAGACCAACCATTACTGAGAATAATTTGCGATCGAAATGATGTACACATTCATTACAGGTTATGTTTTCGCTCTCTAGCACAGTTTTATTATATAGTATAATGTGTACTTGTAGCCAGGGCCGGTGAAAGAGGCGGGTACGGTGGGTAGTACTACCCACCCGAAAGTTTTAATGGTGGGTAATTACCCACCCGAAATTTCTAACGAAAAATAATAGTAATGTGAGTATTATTTATATCAATAAAAATAGTTTTATTGTAACTGAAAGTAATAAATAACACCAGAATTATAAAATGCTAGCACTCAGGGTAGAGCAAGGATGTGAAGATATACAATATCTTTTAGTGACTTAACTTTTACATTCAACCAAAGAGGTCGAGTTTAAGCATCTCATTCAGGGAAATCACTCGAGTCTCTGGTATGTCGGAAAGTACCAAAAAAGGTTTTTTACCATTTACTATACGAACCGGTGAAAGAAAAGTTACCAGAAGTTGTCAGTTTCTACTTGCGACAGCATTCTTATACACATTGAGTTCTTCACTGTATGGACATTTTTCTCAATCTCTATACAGCTAGTTGAACATCAGAATGAAAGGTTTGTTCGAACTATTGCTTATACCCCCAGAGTCACAGCGTGCTGGCTGTTTCGCCTAGGTTGTAAGCGGTATTCAGTAGCGCTGCACTCACCGTTACCTGATGGAAACCCATCATGCTATTTTTACTTTTTCACTATTAGAGATAGTGAAGAATTAATTGTGTACGAGAATAACAGGCAAGTAAAAAAATAACAACTTCTGATAACTATTCTTTTGTCGGTTCGGATAGTAAGTGGTCGAAGACCTTTATCGGTATTTTCCGGCATACCAGAGACTCAAGTGATTTGCTTTGATGAGATGCTTAAGTTCAATTCCTCTTGCCAAAGTTAAGTTAGTAAAAGATTTCAGTTTGCTAAAATCAACCTTGTCACATCTCGCCTTTCCATTCTTTATCTTAACTCAAATGAAATCACTCAAAATCTTTTGACGTAGGATTGCGTCTTTGTTTTCTATACCAGGGTACAAATTCAAAATATAGAAGTAAAACCTTATGTGGTTAGGTTTTGAACATCTACAACTCAACCACGAAAAATGTCTAATTCTCCCTGTTTTTCAAACCATTGTCATTCCTCTAATTGATATGACGGTTTCGTATACATAAGTTCACGGTTTCCATATGATTTCTGCTCTTCAATTAGTCTGTGCGATTCGAAACTGCCTTAGTGAAAGTTGCATCCACATCGTCCAAAAAGTTCAGGAACTAACTAGAAAAACAACATTTCTTGAGCAAAATTTCTTTATTCATTATCTACATTTTTTATATCATACTTATAGAATGATTTGTCCATGGCCTTAAAATGAGCTTCAGTTGCGGCGATGACTCTCTCAGATCATCAAATGACAAGTAGTCGCTGGGGGCTAGGTTATTGAGAATATGGTGGGTGAAGAAACAGATCGGTGACCAATACGCTCAATTTTGCATTGTCATGCTTAAAGATTATTTTTTCTGCTTCATATGAGGCCGTTTTTTTACGATTCCATACTTCAAACGCATTAATAACTCCTAACGCATTAATAACTAAAAACTTTTGATGTTACTTCCTTTTCAAGATAGTCCACGTTAATCGAGCATCTAAAAACTGTGGCCATACTTGTTGCAGCTACCTGTTGCGTTTTCCCCGTCTAAATGTTGAAACAATTCCGGAGAAAAAAAGATAGATCCATATTTCGTCCACTGTTTCATACCAACGCAAGAAATCCTTTTTATTGCTACTAAACAGTGCCGACCAGCTCTCTGGATTGTTGATGCGTTGTTGCTTTTGATAGATTGTGAACGAACGAGGCCCCTATTTGGAAAAGATTTTTTTCATGCCCAGATTTTCGCATACGATCATAAAAGCACTTCCAGTTCAGTCGGACTTTGATTTTGTGTTCATCCATAACGATTATCAAAACTTGCTCACATTTTTTCCGGATGACTGCTTAATTTGGTCACGTTAAAATCAGAATATCACAAATCTTTGTTTTTAATCTGAGTGCGGGTTACACTTCTTAAACCATTGCTGGACTTGCCCGGTTTTTCCTTATAGGAAGCAATGTTTTATCAATAAACGGAATTCGTTATTTTTAAGTTTTCGTAAATCAAAAAGTAACGTCACTTATATGTCGGTAAGTTTAGTGTTTGTGGTGCGATTGACGTGAAAACTTGACACTTGTCTTTTGAACGATGATAATAGTTTGACATTACAAACGTCATCTCAGTCGGTCCCGGGACTTTTTTTCACAATGTGCTATGCACATCAGCGGCTGGATTTGTTTTGTGCACCGTTCTATTAGCCCGGGATTGCGGTTCAATACATACAGCGCTGGTCTTATAAGCCAGTTGTCATATGTTCGAGCCCCGACGTGGAATGATTCATAGTGTAAGTAGGATCGTAGTACTAGCCATAAAATGATTCTGTATGCTAAGAATCGACTGCGAAGTCTGTTGAAACAGAAAGGCCAAATTCCACAGAAGGAATGTAATGCCAAGGCATTGCGTTCGATTCATGCGAGACATCTTTCACCATCAACCCCAACCAACTAAATCAAAATTCTCAAAGAAATAATTTCGAAAATTTGCAAACACAAATAAGTTTATACGGAACCTAAAAGACTGCTGACTTAATATTCTAAACAAATATTTGCAGAAATTTTGTAGTTTGATATTGTATTTAATTCTTAAATGCACAATTTTGCTTTACAACAAAATATCGAAAACGCTTCAAGCTTCAAGCTTTACGCGTCTCATGCAAAGTTGAATCGAAACAAAATATTATTTAAAAATCGAATAAATAATACTTCAAAATAGTGGGTCGTTCTCCCCGGTACGAATAATTACCCACCTGGGCTTAATATGTTTCACCGGCTCTGCTTGTAGCAAGCTGACTGATTAGAAATGTAGTCATGTAATTACAAATGCGAAAGTAAATCCCAAAGCCTTACCGAACATAATGCTTTAATTTCAAACAATTCATTTTGATGATGTACCCTTTTCAGATGTTGTGCTCATCAACAACTGTTTGTGCCTACGATTCCATGAAACACGAAACGAGTGAATGATTTTTCATAGCAATACAAAGTTCTGTGTTCAAAGGACGTTCCATTTTATAAGTAAACAACAGGTTCAGACGCGACATCTACAATTTCAAAGTGGTTACGCGAAACTCAGCTAATGTGTCAAGTTTTTCCCCGGTTGGGTACTCTATATAATGCCGAAATTCGAGCTAAATCGATCAACGGAATCATTTACTTTTCAGCTCTTAAAGATGACTGATGCGAAAGTGATGTTTTTGTTTGTGCGCGCGCATATCAAACTGTAGATAAATTTTACAGTAACTGTTACATTCAATCACAACTCGATTCGATGATGAATATTCAAGAAAGAGGTTTGTAGTAAGCTCTCTGCCAGTTGTTGAGTTCATGTGTGTTGTTAAACGTTCTGAAATGATAGCTGTGCTATACGTGGTTTTTGTGCACAGCTTTGTGAAAAATATTATCTTCCGATAGAGATTTAACTAACTTCCCAAAACATTCATGATGTAATCAAGGTACCAGTGTGTCAGGGGAAATCACTAGAAACAGTTTCATGATCATTTAATTACCAGATTTTGCCTATGGGCGCGCTAGGTTGAATATAATGAGTGCATATTTTTGTTAGCCTTGCGCACTTTCGGGTGTTGTTGCTCGATTGATTCCTAAATTATTACAATTTCAGTGTATGATTACGTCTACTCATTATCATACACTGAAATTCGTTCGATATTTGGAATTAAAAGAGAGGAACGGATGCCGACAGATCACGTCAAGTGGTAGATTGTACAATGGTAGCAAAATAACAATTAAAGAAAAGGATAACGTGCACAAGCTGCAAATGCGTATAATCTACCAATGTAAAAAAAATCGCTGCGTGTTGGAAGAGATCACACAGAAAAAAAATCAGTAATGATGGATAAGCATTGGAATTGGTTAAATACTGTAGAGAAAATTATTATCAGGAAAACTGAAACTCGATCAAATATAATCCAAGATGGTCATCGTGGCCGACCTATGGTGAATTTTGCGGAAAGCAGTTATCGCTCGAAACGTAGAAGGTACTCAAAGAAAAACAATTTTTATAGCGGTGTTGTACTACTATCAAGTATTTTTTGTTAAATAGTGATCGAATCATCACAAACAGATGAATCTGCAGTTCTAAACGCATCCGAATCGTTGACGACACCATTCGAAGCAATCAGGGCTGGGAATATCACCGAAAATCAAAAACCATTGCTGATCCAAGATCACTGCTGATCATCAGATCACTGATCGCGTACATAAAAACCTGTTTTAATCCACCTAGTGGTGTAATGATGCCTTTCTCATATTACTCATAACATCAAAAATATTACTGTGAAATTCGCAAAAACAACTGTTCATTGAATAGAAATAGGAAAGTTTGTTCGGACTTAATCTAACAAACTCTACAAATACTGTTTACCCTGTAGTACCGGAACCGGAAGTATTATCCATAACAAATTTAGGAATTCCGTATGAAACTGTAAGATTTTTCCTTTGACCCTAGTTTGTGAATATCGATTTGGCCATCCTGAAGAAAAGTGTGTGAGACCCTTTTGCTGTTTTTAATCACAATTTCCAATTCTTCCGAAACCGGATTCAGATGACCGGTATACCCGAAGTTGGTTTGCTTACCAGCAACATATGTGACCTAAAATTGGAGCAGTTTTGAACCTAGTTAATCCTAGACTTACTATCTCATGCTCTATTTCAATTATATCAATTACTAGAAATCTAACAAACGAAGCAAACCTGCGTTTCTGTTATGTATGTAGTAGGATTATTATTTTTATTTTAATTATTATTATTATTATTATTATTGACATCACTACACCACCGGCACGGTATTACTGCACTAGAATTCGCTCAATCTTTAGAAAAATTTTCCGAGGCCCGAAAGGCCGAGTGTCATATACCAATCGATTCAGCTCGACAAACTGAGCAAATAAATGTCCGTGTGTGTGTATTACTTCTAAGTACTAAAAAGAATGTACAGCATCTTTTTTCATGACTTTTTGTCTCGGACCGATTTTAGCATGGTTCATTTTTGACAACATTATCGTTCGAATATGACATGTAAACCAGATGATGGCAGCATTTTCAAGTTGAAAGTAATTCCATAATTATGTTTATTCGAACTACTTACAGCAATAAATGCTGGAAGAACATAACACCCATATATCATTCGAATCAGTTCGTCGAGATCAGCAAATATATGTGTGACAATATTTTCATTCATTTTTCTCGGAGATGGTTGAACCGTTTTCTACAAATTCAGATTTATATGAAAAGTCGTATACTCCCAAACCAGGAACCACAGGATGATATGTGAAACGAAGTTAAAATACTGCAACTCATTTTTCTCGTAGATGGCTAAACCGATTTAAGATTCAAATGAAGTCTTAAGATTCTATAAAACATCTTGCTTCTTAGTCAGATTCAACTTCCGGTTTAGGAGATACTGGGTGATTAATATTAAAATTTCATATCTATTATTATGTCTATATGGCGATCTGAAAACTTTGACACTCACCACCCTGTAGCTATCCTATAAAAAATAGTTTTTCAAATGAGACTGTTTAAATAACAAGAGAAAGGCATTAACACATCACTAGGTGTATTAAGATTATGTATTTTTTAAATTTCAGTTTGTCGATTGATTTTCTAATTCTTGGAAACGCACACATAAAAAAAATCCTGTGATTGTACATCTTATTAGATGCACATAAATGGTGCGTCGCAGCTCACGCTAATTTACGTGGAAAAACATTTAATATTGTGTCTAAAACTCCATAACATGAAATTCATTGAAATAAAAAAATATAATACTGATAGCAACCGCCGCGACATGAACCAAGAATCATTGGATCGCACATACGTCTGTTAATCGACTGAGCCACAGAAGCATGCATTTGCTTGGCTGGTAAAAGGTGCATTTAAATTCATACAGTCGCACCTGCTAGCAGAACGCCAGTTACAGTCGAAACCAGTAAAATTCAAGCTAATCTAACATTAGATCATCACAAATAAAATTTTCCGTCATTTGACAAATTAGGTCTTTATGAATTTACATCGTATGACGGATTAAGTCACCTGTAAAATTCAAATTTTTTTTGGAGTGCGTGTTCAACTTTTTTTAGTGTATATTTATAGAGATCCAATTCGATTTCCTACAACTTCTTCTTAAACACCATTTTTGTATAATTTACAGTTTCCGTGTCACCAGGATTTGAAGAAATTGCATGCAAAAATACATTCGCTCTTTTTAAAAATCTTGAGTTGAATTCTTCACTCCATCTGTACGAAACAAATGGTTTGTCATAATTAATACGTGTGCCAAGTTTCTTCCGAATCGGAGTATGTGAAGTCTGTTGAATTGCTAATTATTTCTGAAATTATATATATATATATATATATATATATATATATATATATATATATATATATATATATATATATATATATATATATATATATATATATATATATATATATATATATATATATATATATATATATATATATACATGAAAGAGTATGAGAAGGACATAATTGCACCACTAGGTGGATTAGAAACAAAGCCTTTTCATTACATTCTTTTTGAGAAAATTTACCTTCTGTTTGAACAGACTTCGTAGTCGATTCATAGCATACAGAACCATTGCATGGCTGGTGCTACGATCCTACTGACACTAAGAAAAATCTTCCAGATTCCTTCGGGGCTCGAACATACGACAACTGGCTTGTAAGACCAGTGCCCTATGCATTCAACCGCCAACCCGGTGACAAGGTGGATTAGAACAGGGGTTTAATTAGTGTTATTGAGACATCAGTGGTAACTGAATCGATAAGCAATTTTAGGTATGCTTATTTGTTGGATGTTTTTAATCAGTTGATACAAATGTTGAGGAGGTTTTATGCCCGTTGAAGAACGAGATTTATTGAATCCTGACTCCTGCGAGCTGTTCCCGGGTCCATATAAAAGAAAATAATAAGGAAAAAGGTTTACTTTAGGTTTCGCGAGACGCTCCGATTGAGAAAAGCTTGCCGTCGCACGAAGCTAGTTCTCTATAAAACTCTAGTTGGGCCGGTAGTCCTGTGAAGGCACAAGTCTTGGACAATGCTCTGGGAGTTTTCAAACGATAAGCGTTGCGAACATTCTCTGGCGGAGTACAAATGGAAGACGGAACGAGGACAACGCGAATGAACAGCATCAGCTGTTGGGTGGATCAACCCTCCTCAAAACGGTCAAGGTAAGTCGATACTGAATTAAGTTGAGGATGACCAGTGGAGACACTTCGTATATACGGCAGAGACCAGTGGGGCTACATCTGAAGCATTGAGAGTAAGCAAGGTGGATTGAAATAGATGTCACAAGATTCTTTCAAATTCATTTTCGGTTGTTTGAGGATATAAGAAATCCAATTCATCATTTCGAATTCCCCGCCCCCGCTTCGGCGTGCTTCTCTGTTACATTGTCTTTAAAACTGTTTGCCTTCTACAACCGGAAGCCACGAAAAAAGCTCCAATTCGTTACCTGTCAAGATTGCAATAATAGGAGCCGAAAATGTCATTCGATCATTTTTCATTGTTCAATTTTTAATGATCAAACGCAAGCGAACAATAGGCCAAAATGTTCACAAAGGAAAGGTTGTCATGTGATTAATGCTCCAGGAAGCAGTGCTCATTTAGGGGACTCATTGGATGTTAGAACGTCCAACTTGTTCCTATGGCCTCCGCTGAATTTCCTATCGGGCTCAAAATCGGTTCCGCCGAGTTTCCATTGTCTCGTAGACTTGAATCTCTATTCATATTATTGACATCCTTGAACAATCTCCCTCGAGTAGGAATGAGTATGAACGAGTACGAACTGAGAACGTGCTTTCAATTTCTCACATCTCAAAATCATTTATGCTTCAGGGTAAACCTAGGTTTTCTGTCTTCTTCTTCTTCAAACATAACACATCAGCTGGGGGTGACCATGCTCAATGAGAGTATTTATACACGAGGTAGTGGGTTCGCAAAAAAGGCAAACGCGAGCGACAACGGCATTTTTATTTGCACCAAGTACTCTAAATTCACGCTATCTCGACATGAAACCCGCCGGCAATGACAAAGAGCACAAAAAAGCTTCTTGAGCAAGCACCTTAGCTCGGAACTCGGTGGTGTGGTTTCGGCCCCGCTGTGTCAGCTATTTTGTGCGAACGGCGGTGGAACCTGGATGAAAATGAGTGTGTTTTAATTTGCAAAGGCAAAGCAAGCGAACCGGGCCGAGCGAGCATCAGCAGCTTCGAACCGAGGATATTTTTCCTGGAAGGAGTGGAATATGGCCGTGGAAAGTATTGTTTTAATTTTCCTAGAAATGTAGGAGGAAAGCGAAAGCCTGGCAGTTGAAACGGAGAAGGCACAGATCGTAAAACTCTTGTGCGAAGTGTTTCACCGAGCGTGCGAACTAAATAATGGAGGGGAAGAAAATTAACGGAGCGCATACACTTGAACGGGAAGTCGAGGTTTGAATCGACAAAGTTTTTGGCAGCGTGCCGGTTTGTTTGCATGTAAATAGGTGAGGTGTTTCCAAATCGTAGTAGACAAAGAAAATTTTATTGGTACTGGGGGAGGCTTTCTATTAATTTGATTGTAACAAATTGTGTTACAAGTTTTTTCTTCTTTCCACAATGTTGTGTACCTTCGCTCTTAGTTAACCTGTTTTGCTCGTTGGATGTGGCGAACACTTTAAGTACCCGTTAAATTGATAAAAAAATATCTGAGTAGAGATCAATGAGTTAAACCATTTGGTTGCAGTCACATGAGAGCGTTTTAGTGAATAATGCACAATAATGCATCAATCCACAAGGCTTTCATAACTCTTATATCTGGATTACATGAGATACGTAGACCCATCGAAGTACAAAACAAAAATTTATCCATCTGTTGTTTTAAGCTGTTCCACATCTTCGGTATCGACTAGTGTACTGCTTTCTGAACCATAGACATTTCAGCTTCTAACAAATACGTTAAAATAATTCAAGTTCAGAATACCTGTACAGTAAATTGTTCTGAAAGTGTTGTTATCATAGACACTGAACAAATCACAATGAAATCGAACAGTATCGAATCCTGAAAATCAATAAAAAAAACTACAAGGATCAGCCCCATGGGGTTGTTCGAGCCATTGATGTGGAACAAGGCAACCAAAACTTCTAATGATCTACAATCAAACAGTTCAATCAATCGTCGTGCTTCAAACAGTTTCGCTTTTGCATTGATTGACCAATCAGAGCGATGCTTTCACAGCTTCAAAACCGTCGTCTATGGCAGGGAAATCCGATATGCCGGAGATTTTTTGCAGACAAAATACGACAGTGCTCGCTACTAATCAAAATTTCAATCATTTATAACTGAAAATATGTGGCTTGATACATTCAAATCGAATCTTAGAAATATTTCTAATCAAATAATGAAATAATATAAATAATTGATACAAAATATACTCAGCTGTAAGTGTTTAAAACCTGACCATATTTCTACGTGTATTTTTCTTTGAGTTTCTGATTTGCACCCCTATATAGAAAATAAAGATGTGTTCCACATCAAAATCTATAACCTATAGAAATTTTACTAATCAGCAGAGATGGCATTTCACTAGAGTGATACACCAGGGCGTAGGTTACAATTATACACTGCGGATACATTTGCTACGCCCCACACAAAGAAGAAAGCGTACTTCTTCTCAGTATCCAGACAGACAGACTTTGAGTGCGTGCTTGTGTTGAAAGAAGCTGGTGCGAGAGAAAAACATTCTCTTCGCACGAATCGCTCTCACGTGCTCTAGCCTAAATACACCCAAGAGATAACTGGCCCGTGATGATGATTATTTTAAAAATACATACGTTTACGAAGAGGTTCCATGTTCAAAAGTGTGAATCATTTGAGTTATCGCGAAATAACATGATTTTGAAGACGAGATATTGATCGTGTGACTCTCACTGCAAATGTGAGTAACAGAGATAGCAGACGCGTGACGCCCTTCGTTTCTCAACCATGCATGGTTTCACCATGGCAATAGTGAAAATGAGCCACTATCAAACGAATAGTACTCAAGATATATTCATTGAAAAATAAATGGCACCAAATTTTTTTTTTTGACGCTTTTAATTTTTTTTCGTTTTTTTTAATGTGTGTTGAACTTTTGATAACCATCCGAATTTTCAATAATTAAAACTAACTTTGATAAGGTCTAAAAAAGTTCCATCGAGTTCCACTTAGCTTTCTTTTTCTAGTATTAGGAATGTCTTTTCCTATAAGTATTGTAAAAGTCAGCTGCATTAAGTTGCATATTTCGCTTGAGCGCAAGGTTTTATCTTAAGCAAAATACAGGTAAAATATCGTATAACTTCGTCAGGAAAGCATAAACCTATGCACTATCTTCAACAAAAAATTTTGGATTTTTTTTTTTTTATAAAAAATTTTTTATTCAGGCCAATTTGCGTACAAGCTTTACGTGGCCGAATGAGCCATATTTTTATTAGATAAAATAATTTTTTTACCGTTGGATCTCGTTGTCACCCTTTTTCTAGGGGGAGAGGAGCTTCCATTTTTATCTTGCGATGAGTGAGGGGCACTTTGTTCGTGGCTCGTCTCGTCCTCCATTGCCGCATCGGTGGTATCGTTGTTGGTTTCCGTTTTTTCTTCGTTTTCCTTGTAATTCGCATTCTTGGGTTGGTTGTTAGTTGCTGTAGACGCGCCTTGTTGTGCATTAATTGCAGTTGTTGGTGGGTTTGATGGTACAACAGGAGTACTGCGCTCACTAGTTTCCGTTGTTGGGCGGTTGTCCTTTTTTTTGTTTAAAGATGTCCTTTTTGCAGTTTCAGTGCAAGGTTTGCCGTAGTGTGCAGGTTGTTCACAAAACTGACATGTAACCAGTTGATTTTCATACGTAATCAGCGTTTTACACGGATGTATCCCGTCTTGATCACAAATGATGTAAGATGGAATTGCTTTACGTAGTTGCATACGTACTACTCGCACGCCATTCCGGATACCCGGAAAAAAATTCCGCCATACTTCCCTTTCGATGGAAAGAACTTCACCGTACTGCGACATACATTCCCGAACATACCCCTCGCTGGTCTGCGGGGGAAGGTCATGCACGCGTACTTCTATGGCATTATCCACCATGTACACAGGGATTTTATATTTAACATTGTCATGATCAATACTGTGCACCCCGTTATTAACCGAAGCAAATGCAATTGCATCTTTTTCACGTTTGAACATAATGTACACACAGTTAGACGCCTTGTTGAATTGAATCTCACTTACATCAGTAACGTTTAGATGCATTCGTTCCTTAAGCAAGATTTCAATTTCGGTTGCTGCTGGTCTAACTTTGCAGCGCTTGAAATCAATACAAATTGAATTTGGCTTTGTAGGCCAAGTTTCAGGCTTTGTTAAATCGTATTTGCCCATTTCGTACAATCTATTGTTCACTACACTGTATTGTCTTTGTTTCTATCGTCTCGACCGTAAGCAATTATCGACTGTGTCTGATGAGATGCCAGCACGAACTGAAATTTTGGATTTTGAATTTTCTGCAATTATTCCAAACAAAGTATTCATTAAATATTAACTCGGAACAAGCTATAATGAAAAGATCTGTTTTAATCCACCTAGAGGTGTAATGATACCTTTCTCATATATAAAATACTATGGTATTCTATTCAAAATGTTTCTCTTCTATTTTTGAAGGAAACCAAGGGGCGGGTAGGGTCTAACACTTTTGAAAAATCATTTATTATTTTCTTTCTATTTGTTGATAGTAAAACATTTCAAGAATATTTTGTGAAATTTTGAAGCCTATCGGAACAAAACTCAGAAAGTCATGGGCCTTTATCTTTGCCGATCTCATACTACGAAGAAATAAGAGCTGCGCACATAGGCCCAAGATTTCTGCTTCAATTGACTTAAAATCTTGACAAAACTTTCTCGAAATGTTTCATTATAACAAAATACAAAAGAAAAAATATGGCTTTTTGAGAATGTTAGAGCCTACGTGCTCCCTTGAGTAATAAATTCTTCCCTTCGATTTTATAGACAATAAACTTTAAACGCGTTTTTCTCGAAAGCAAGTTGTGAAAGTCCGTGTCCATCGCCATTCAAAAACTACTGCACCAATTTTTTTTCAAATTTTGCACACACTTTCTACATATAAAAAACCAGACCCCAATGTTATCTTTTTCGTTGTTTGTTACTATGAGGAGGTTTTACAGCTACAAAAGGCCAATTTTTTCGTGTAAAATCGTACTTTTGAATTTAAAAAACCATCAAAAATTAAAAAAAATAAAAAAAGCAAACAGAAACGTTGGGGTCTAGAAAAACTTCTGCTCTAACTATGCTGCTTTGATTTGTTCACTTCTGATTAGTCGGCGCTAAGATACAGTGGACACCGCAAATCATGATTTTTAAGAAGCGTCCTCAAAAATGCCTCTTCACCGACTTATTTCTCAATATTTTCCCACGAAAAAATGACAAAATGAATTGATGCTTTTTATTATACAAAATATTTTAATTTATTTTGTTGAACGATAGTTCCGAAAAAAACTCGCAAAAATGATGATTTTTAATATCGATTTGTGTAGCATTGAGTCCAGTTTCGAAATTTGACGGTGTAAAATATTTAACACACTCCGGAACCGGAAGTCGCATCCGGATGAATTCCAAGAATTCTGTATGGCACCGTGAGACCTTTCATTTGAATCTAAGTTTGTTGAAGTCAAACCATCACTGAGAAAAGTGAGTGAGATCCATTTTGGAATATATGACCACTATTTCGGGTGCGGAGACCGTGAACCAGGATAGCCGAAATCGGTTTCCCTACTGATAATGGCTATCGGTTTGTGTAGTTTTGAGTCCAGTTTAGAAATTTTTTGTTTCGCCGATTTAAGTGACGGTGTACAATATTTAACACACTTTACCCTATAACTCCGGAACCGGAAGTGGGATACAGATGAGATTCAGGCATTCCGTATGGAACCGTGAGACCTTTCATTTGAATCTAAGTTTGTCAAAATCGGTTAACACACACAGACATTGCTCAGCTCGATGAGCTGAGTCAAATGGTATATGACGCTTGGCCCTCCGGACCAATTTTTACTAGTTGATTTTTTAAGAGATTGCAATACCTTTCTATATGAGATGGGCAAAACACCTACCATTCACTAATTCCGGAACCGGAAGTCGGATCCAGATGATATTCAATAGAAACCTATGAGACTACAAGGCCTTTAATTTGAATCTTAGTTGAAGATAATCGGTTAGTTGGTCTCTAAGAAAATCGAGTGTACTTTTTTGTTACATACACGCATACGTACACACACACACACACACACACACACACACACACACACACACACACACACACAGAGAGAGAGAGAGAGAGAGAGAGAGAGAGAGAGAGAGAGAGAGAGAGAGAGAGAGAGAGAGAGAGAGAGAGAGAGAGAGAGAGAGAGAGAGAGAGAGAGAGAGAGAGAGAGAGAGAGAGAGAGAGAGAGAGAGAGAGAGAGAGAGAGAGAGAGACTTTTACTCAATTCGTCGAGCTGAGTCGAATGGTTTATGACATTCGGCCCTCCGTGTCTCGGTTAAAAAGTCGGTTTTCACAGTGATTACAAAACCTTTCTATATGAGAAAGGCTAAACTTGTGCTTTGTACATCCGAAACGGTGCGACCAAGACTTTTGGTATTTTTGATAAAGTAAATTATCTTCAATAGCTCTAGAACTTTATAGAACAAACCATTTTTCTATCTCTTCTGAATCAGATTGCCCGATATATATTTGTAAATAATGTATCAAAAGTGACTAAATCCATTAATAGAACGGTTTGGTAGCTACTGAATTAAATCCACGTTCTATCAATTCAAACCGATTTTTCCTCTCTTAGAATCAAATGAAAGATCTTTAATTTGAATGAAAACTAATTAAGTTTGTACGAGGTCTGTTCAAAAAGTTCCCGGAATTTTTTTATTGCGCGCGTCTGGAGAGTCCGGTGATCAAAATTTTTTTTTATTATGTTGGTACATATGTCCCTAATGTATGGTGAAATTTTCAGCTGTATTCATTGATTACATTCTGTCTTGTAGCGGCTGGTGTAGACGTGTTTTTTTGAGCTCGGCGATTTTTGTTAGTTTAAACAATGGAAGAATTGAAGAGTCAAAGAATTTGTATTAAATTTTGCGTGAAAAATGAAATAAAGTGTAACCAAGTGTGCGAATGTTACAGAAAGCCTACGGTGAGTCTGCTATGAAAAAAACAAGTGTTTACGAGTGGTATAAGCGTTTCCAAGATGGCCGCGAAGACGTTGAAGACGACGAACGCTCCGGTCGACCCAGCACGTCAATAATCGATGAAAATGTGGGAAAAGTGGAAAAAATGATTATGGATGATCGCCGAATCACTATTAGAGAAGTTGCTGATGAAGTTGGCATATCAGTTGGCTCATGCCATCATATTTTTTCAAATGTTTTGGGCATGAAACGAGTGGCAGCAAAATTCGTTCCAAAACTGCTGAATTTTGATCAAAAAAACAAACGCATTACCATCGCTCAGGAGCTGTTAAACGACGTCAACGACGATCCAAATTTACTTGAAAGGGTCATAACTGGTGATGAAACATGGGTGTACGGTTATGATGTCGAAACAAAAGCACAATCGTCCACGTGGAAGCACCCAACGTCACCAAGACAAAAATCACCGAGCTCAAAAAAACACGTCTACACCAGCCGCTACAAGACAGAATGTAAACAATAAATACAGCTGAAAATTTCACCATACATTAGGGACATATGTACCAACACAGTAAAAAAAAATTTGACCACCGGACTCTCCAGACGCGCGCAATTAAAAAATTCCGGGAACTTTTTGAACAGACCTCGTATGTCAGATTACTTGATGGCCACACCGACATCGATTATACCGGTTCCGGTGCCGGGAGAGCCAACACTCCCTACTCACTTCGTTTTCTCATGGATGATCTAACCAATCAGATAACTGTTTCATTCTGTAGGTTATACTAGTTAATGCATACAACAATATCTTTGGTTTCTTTCAAGAATCGAGAAGAAACATACCACAGTATTATATATAAGAATATGATTGATGTGAGGCATCATTACGCCACTAGGTGGATCAAAACCGTTTTTTTTTTCTATTCGCGCTTTTTCAGAAAGTTTCCAATGATCAAATTCAAATGTAATATTGCTGCTACTTTTTGTTTCAAAAATGTTGTAGAATATTCGACGTAAGCGCAAAAGTCATGCTTTTCTGAACTAACTGAAACAATCTGAATGTTAAAATTCAGCCCAAATTTGTGTCGGAAATTATACTAACGAAAAAAATACTATATGTTTTAATGAGACTGTTTTGAATGTCAAAAGAAAGGGATTACCACACCAATAGGTGAATTGGAACAGTTTTCTTTTATTAACGTTAATCTAGCCCCGGTTGCAATCATTGTTCTACCACTTTACAAGCAAAATATTAAAAAATTCTACTTATTTCGTAAATTTTGTCTTCAGATTTTCCTAGTCGATTGCCTAGCGTATCCCACAGAAAATTTCCATTATCGTAAAAATCGAGCAAACCACGAGCTATCGGCTACCAAACGCGGCAGCTGTGAAAAACATGAAAGGAAAAATTATTCCACTCTTGAAGTTTGGAATTTCAACAACCCAACCCAACAACTTGAAACGTGAATTGTCGAGACCAACAACAGGATGGCAAATGTTTACTTTACCAGTATGGTGCTGCAAGTGAGGAAAGAGATCAGGTGATACAGCTTTGTTTGCCTTGTTCGAATATTGAAATGATTTACATATAGGGTGACGGTACCCTCATTCATCTCAGTAGTAATCTCATATTCGAAAACCAATAGTTAGAACGAGATCTGCTGTTTCTGTTCGATAGATTGACTCTAATTGTAATATAAAAATAGGTGTATTCGCTTCGAGTTTTTGCGTCGCTATAACAACTGTATTGCAGAATTGTCCAACTATTTTTGCTGCGGTATTGCTACTAGGACCATAGCAAAGATACTGTATCCGACACTTCGTTGATTGAAAACCGAGTAATCGCAAAACAACACGGCGATTCAACTAATGAGTTGAGTATTGGTACAATAGCCCAATATGTACAACTATTCCGGTTTTTCCTTCCGGGGGAATGTCTCGTATGGCATGGCATTCATCGAAAGCATTTCACAATTGCAGAATCATGTTGCAAATTTACGCATATTTTGCGGATTGATTATCTGAAATCTGGATCACCATTTAAACATTTTAACGATTAAATGACCATCATTAGAAAGTACAAATGTTTTGTTGTAATAGGCAGTGTACCAGAATAAAAATTTCAAATTCCGAGAATTATTCTACTGATTCGGCCGAGGTATTTGAGGAAAATTGCTATTATTTCTCGGATGGAGGCGTACAAATGGAATTGAATATAAATTTTTTTTTATTATTATCATATCATTTCCAGCACAATTACCGCACGGAAACAAAATTTCGAAAATAACTATAAAATTAGTTAAAATTTAGAGTTTATTGTGCTGAAAAAAACTCTTATTTTTAGAGAATGTATTTAGTTGGCGAATATTCTGGACACAAACCAGCAATATTTCAATCCAACACTCAAACATTCTCATTGACAACTAATTTCGTTATCAAAATCAAAAAATTTGATTCTATTTATCTATCACCGTCATTACTGAAGGACAGCACAAAGAAAACAAAAATGAAATTGGTTTTATTAACAAGTTTATTAGCCAAAAACTCATGAGAAGTGTCAAAGCAAAACAATCCATTAATATGCAAAAAAGGACAGTCTTTTGAAACTGCTTGCAAATTGTTTATATATTTTTCGCATGTGTTACGATATATCCAAAAATAATTTTCTAAACCGATATGTAAAAATGACATAAACTGTCAGTGGAAAGTGTATCTATTAAGAATTTTTTTGTATCTTCTAACATTCCGGGCTACACCGTCCGGTGTACTACTTGCATTCGGTTTTTGTTTTCCGAGTGCTCAAAGTTTTCAGTGAGAGAGTCGATTTCGCGAAGTCGAATGAAGAAAACAGCGATTTAGAAGTAAAATTTTCAAAAAGAAGTTTATGTTTCGCTTATGTCTTTTTCTCCAATACAACATCGTATTTATACCTGCCAATATAGAAAAGATAACCGCGACTGAAATTTTTTTCGGTGGTAGTGTGCCATCTAGTGGCTAGTAGTCGTTACGGTGTTAACGTTTTTTCGGTGACAGAGCGCCATATAGCTTCAAATTGCAGAAACCAATTCAACCATTTATGTTGGTTGAAAACAACGTTTTATTTCGCTAATTCAACTAAAAAATTAGTTGAATGGATATGAAATGTGTCTTAGCTAAGAAATGACAGCACGTTTAATTGGTGAATTCAACTAAAAAATAGCCATTTCAACAAATATTTTATTATTATTAAGGGAACTATAATTAAAAAATCTAAATTAGCAAAAATAAGATTTTTTTAGTTGTCTCAAAAAATAACTAACCAAAATCAGAAAATCAACTAATTTTTTCGCTAAAATGCTAATTTCGGTCTTTCCGTGCGTAATTTCGTGGCAACTTTATTCGCGGACAAGGGGTAATCGATAAACGATCCGAGTTCACGCCTAGAGGGACTGGGAGGAAATTGGAAAAACGGGGTTCCAATCCTTAGATATCCAGCCAGCAGTACGGGAAGTACGGTAAAGCGAGGTGTAAAATAAAATATGGTTATCTTGTATCATCCCTTGTCCCATCTACCATCGGAGAATAGGGAAAAGGGAACCAAAGCAAAAAAAAACAAGCGGGTGTGTTTTAGGCAGACACCAGGGTATCGAACAGCTACACTATAGCATTATCCACTCCTACGACGAGTATGTACTAGCTTAGTTTCATTCAACAACATTCTACCCAGGATAAGGCTCTTTGTCCTTAGCCTCCCTCCACTGAGGGTTCCCGACGAATTGGAGTACGGTGAAAGTTGGTGATTTATTTGTTTATCGAAGTTCAACTTTGTGCTCGGAATAAGTGAAACGTTACTGCATTCCGACAGCTTGAGGATTGATTTTTGAAGTACGTTCCGTTCAATTGACCACAATGGAACTTATACATTCCATTTGTGCTGCTTACTTCGATAGTCTGTTTTACGGAAGTGCTACGACGAGTTCATTTCTGCATTTGTGTAAGAACACATGCAAATCAATACCATTGCTTTTTAATTTCAAATAGGGTAAAGTGGGGTGCGATGGGTTACCGCTTTTTCGAGTTTGTAGCTATAGAAGTGCTCTAGAGTTGTGAGCGTCAGTGTTAATTTACCGACAACAAAAAGGTTACTAAAAGTAGCGAATTATGCTTTATCTGTCAATATTTATAACCGATAGTATATTGTTAGTTCTGGCAATGATCGTGCCGCGTAAAAGATGGTTTTTCATTCGAAACCCATTTCAAAATGTTATGTTATGTCTATCTTCGTAACAGATAGAACGTTGTCAAAGATATTTTTTCCATCACAGGCGAAGATTCAAAATCGGTGGAAACGCCACACGAAAACTATTAAACAGATGCCGCCTTTTTTGTATGAAAGGCAAGACGTAAAAAGCGCATATTCTTGATCGAAGAATGTTTTGTTTATTATTTACAATATGCAGAATGACTACCCAATATAAAAGGAAGATGCAAAATCTGCGTATACCCGAAAATGAAATAATGCAAAGAAGGACAGTTGAAATTTTTAATTTTCATTATTCTGAATTTTCGATTCACAGCCGTTTTTTACAATCAAGATCAAGTACTTCCTTTTTACCTTATCAATCTCGAATTAATTCACAAGCGGCATCCTACATATCCCCCACTTCACCCTATGCCTGCCAGAGGAATCCTATTGTGAAAACAGTCGACAATCAGTTAGTCGAGTAAACCATTTGTTTGCCAAACAACTTACTTTTCTCATTCATATGCAAAGCTTCCTGGAAAGTACAATGATTTATAGCCTACCAAACTATCGATCAATGAATCGAAAATCCAAATTCCAGTATAACATTCCTGTTGTCGGATTTTACCTATTTCAACAAACTACGTAGTCGATTCTTAGCGTACCCAAGTAACTTTTTCAACTTTAATCAATACTGACAAATCTACACATTTAAATCTTATTGCATAATTTCGGTGATATAATTCCCGAGATTTGCACAGCCGAGTACTCGGTAACCGTCACGGCAAAATGCATAATTACTGAGAATTTCGTCAAATCCTGATTTCAGTAACTGTCAATTATTGCCGAACTTGTCAGCAGCAATTTTGCTGTTAGCTCGGCAAAAGCGATCGGGATCATCATCATTAATCGAGTATAGAAAGGATTTTGCGTTATTATGGTATATAAAACTACAAAAATCAAGTTTGAGGAATGAGTGTATTTTAGTAAACCACACTTTAATTTTTAAAAAAATGTTTTAATCCACCTAGTGGTGTAATGATGCCTTTCTCATATGTCACATATTCTCATATATAAATGTGAGGTATTTTTTTTTTTTTTTTTTGTTTCAATTATAGAGGCTTTAACATCTTAGGTCATTCGCCTCTTCGGACCAGAAAATCTTTCTGACCCTATGTGCGGGGTTGGGAATCGAACCCAGGCGGGCTGTGTGAAAGGCATCGACTATCCCATCACGCTATACCCGTCCCCAATGTGAGGTATTCTTTAAAATAATTTTCTTTGATTTTTAAAAAAACAAAAAGAGGTTTGTCCATAAACTAGCATAACCTGCAGAGTGAAGCAGTCTTCAGGTCGTTTAGACCATCTCTGAGGAAACGAAAAGAGGTACTTCCGAAACCGGAATCTGGGAACCGAAGTTGGGTCGAGAAAAGTGACTGGGATCCATTTTTGAGTCTATGACTACAATCTTCGGTTATTCATCAAAAACCCAAGAACAAAGGAAGCCAAATTAATGTTTGGCCATCTAATGACAATGACTACTGATTGGAATAGTTTTGAGGCAAGTTTTGAAATTATTTTATTTTTTATTTTCGTTGCTTCCGAAATCAGAAACCAAGAACCAGCATAGCCGGAATCGGGTTGTTTGGTTGTCTGTTGGCTACCGATTGGAATAGTATCGAGGCAAGTTAAGATTTTTTTTTGCATGTTTTGTTTCACCGCTTCAAGTGACGGTATCCAATTTTTAAAACACTTCACCCTATAATTCCGGAACCGGAAGTCGGATCCGAATGAAATTCGGAAGTACTAATAAAGTATAATACTGAAAAAAGCACAACTATCTCATATTACTATCTTGTTCATTTGGGCAAAGAAAAACTTCATTCACTTGGTATGAAAAATATACCAACTCCCAGCAGGGCCGGTATGATATTTGGTTGCTTGAATAGTCTCAAGTTAACCGTGTACGTCACGAGAATTATCGAGTATGACAAAAATAAGCGCAAACCTAACACCGAAACCGGATCCTCCGAAAAGCCATCGTGTTCAACATCAAAGTGTCAACTTTCGTAGAGCTCATTAAATATAAATACATCCGGTGATTGCTGTTGGAAAGGCTTAAACTTGCACTTGATCCCCGTATATTGTTGCATCGACTGACAAAAAGCACTCTCGCTATCGTGGCGTTTCGCCGAACACACGACGGTCCTAGTAAAGCACTGTTCGAAAACTGTTCGAATCAGTTGACAGGAATACATCCGACCCATTCCAGCACACATGCAGTCCGGTCGTTTTCGGTTGAACTGCATCGGCCGGCCCGGATCATCGGTGGTGGTGTTTAGAAGGTGGTTTACTGCCAACTATTGTGGAAAGCTTGTTGCAATTCGGTGAAATTTCTGCCGCTGAATAATTTAATCTGTTTCCCATTTGGCTATAAGTTGGCAATTTTATGACTTCGTGATGCAAATGTGGATTTTCGCGAGTTGTTTTCCCTGCATATTTCGTCCGAAGTCTATAAAGTTGGTTTTCGGCACGTTCAGGAAGGTGTGAAAATATAGTGGAAGCATGTCAAAGTTGTTCGGAAGTTTAGCTGAGCTAGACTGCTGATTACGATCGTTAGAGCAACAATTTTCCAGCAAATTTAAGCAAGATTGTATTGCTGATGGGTAAATAAATTTCCCGTGGCATCTAGAACTTAGTTTACCTTCTAATTACTGAAAACATAAATGACCGGTCTAAGGCATGAATAATGTAATAAAAACAAATCACACATTTGCACCTCTCGACAGATTTATGATCCTTTTGATGACAGCTTTTGTTTGATGTGCTTCCAGTATACTCAGAACGGAACTGGATCCCGGAAGTTGACCGCTATGAGTTTCCCGCAGCCCCCGCGATTACTGCAACTGTTTACCATAATCAGACTGTGACCTTTTTCTGTTCATCCTGTTCACCAGCCGTGCATGCCTTCCGCTGGCTGCCGTATGGACGGTAGCTCTGCTCAGCTCGCAACGGTGCATACCGTGAACGATCCAGTTCTGCGGAAGACATCAAACGAACGAACGATTTAAGTGGAAATCAAACATGACCTGTTTTTGCCCGCAAGCGAACCGAATCCTTATATTCCGGTTACGGGAGGGAATCGTAATTAAATCATTAGTGGTTTTTTTTTTCATTACTGCTGACTGTTACTGGTGCCAATGACTTTAACTACCGAGAAAATTACGTGGAAATATTAATTGGTGTTTGGAAAGTCATGCTATTGGTTTAATGTCACACTTTTTTACCTTTTTATAGCTATTCCAAACGAAATCGAAGGTCTATTTTCGTTATGGTTTGGCTCAAATTTTGCATATGCATTCTTCATGATCAAAAGAGACAATTTGCATCATAAGTTTGCAATTTTTACTCTACCCTTACTTTTGAGAAGGGACTAAGAAAAAATGCCTTGAAAATGTTCAATGATATATATTTCAGAAACGGTGGATCCGATCGATTTGGAATCTTCTGTAATGTTTGAGACAATCATAAGTACTATGTAAAAAAATTGGTGCTGTTGAAAAAATAACACTTAAATTTGGTATCTTCTGCGATGTGGTGTTTTTGTATGAAATCGTCCACGTGAACCGTATTATTACAGAAGCACGTATCACTTTCAGTTAGAAGTTTCGTCGTAATTGCCATGTGTCATAACATCAGTACCCGGATCAGAAAAGTCCATTTACTCTTATTCCTGATAATAGTAGTCCTCCTTTTCGAATTAAATTCCCCAGCTTAGAACGAATGTGATATACACGGAAAGAAATCCGTTACTGCTGTCATGATTAGAAAATCATGAAACGAATCATGAAAATTAATTAATAAAAGTTATGATACGAAAATGCGTTACTTGAAGAATGTATTTCTTGCAAAGCTCCTAACTCCAATTTTCGGATCCCGGATATCACTTTGTACCCTATGCCTCAAGTGATGTGGTGGATTGCTCAATTGATTAATGGCAAGGCAAAAAGCAGACATTGAAAAGCAAGAACTACTGGAAATGTTTACTTGATCCTGAGACATATTCATTTCATGATGGTGTTGTTTTACCAACCGCCTGACAGAGAATTGACAACATTGAGGTAATGAACCAAAAATTGACATTATAAAAGACTAAGCTCGACTAAGAGACACTTTATTTGGCAAACATCAACGTTACATTTTCATCATTCCCACCGTATCTGTCGACGCGATCGGATGTGTATTCGCTTCAATCCAGTCCAGTACAGTCCGCATTAATCCGCTTTCAAGGTCGTTCTTTTGTTTTCGCAGTGTCTATAGTGATCGGACACTCGGGTGTGCGAGTGAGTTGAGTTTTTTTTGTGCACCGAGTTAGGTATCGTGATTTGTGCTTTTTCTTCGTGGAGGTTTTTTCACCGTCACACAGCCATAGATTAAATAGACAATTGTGATTGTGCTTTTTTCCTCACGGAGTTTTAAGCATCTATTGAAGAGGCAATCGACCAAGATAAGGTCTTGGTGGCCGTTTCTTTTTGCAGCCGAACAAGCTAAGTATTGTTTTCATTTTGTTGCTATCCTCTGATTATTTCACTTACACCTTACATAATCATATCTGTGCTGAGATAGCTCCGTGTAATAATAATGGTTCCCCCCCTCCGGATGAAAAAATGGAGACAGATCCAAAACCACCCCCATTTGTCCCTACCCCTTCAGCTGACAATAAGATTCCGAGGGTAAAGAAGTATCCCGATGAACCTTTGCTTTCGGCCGGTTCTTATGTGGTCTATTTCCGGACCAAGAATAACAACAAATTGAACCTTATTAAAATATCTCGTGAATTGACGTCTCGGTACTCTACTATTACACGCATTGATAAAGTACGCCCAGGCAGGCTTAGGGTTCTCTTAACCAGCTCAAAGCATGCTAACGAGATCGTTTAAAGTGATCTTTATGCGCGGGAGTACTATGTATACGTGCCAGCCCGCGAAGTAGAAATAGACGGCGTAGTCACAGATGCGAGCCTGACATGCGAAGATCTTCTTAAGTACGGGGCCGGCGGTTTCAAAGACCCCCTACTTAAGAATGTAAAGATACTGGATTGCAAACGGCTGCATTCAGTGTCGATCGCCGGGGATGGTACAAAATCCTATCCCCAATCAGACTCTTATCGAGTGACCTTCGCCGGCTCGGCATTACCCAACTACGTTCTCCTGGACCGGGTTCGTCTGCCTGTTCGTCTCTATGTGCCGCGGGTCATGAATTGCTCCAATTGCAAACAATTGGGGCATACAGCCTCTCATTGTGGTAATAAGTCTCGTTGTGCTAACTGTGGAGGGGCTCACGCGGATGGCTCTTGCGGGAAGAGCATCGAAAAGTGCCTCTACTGTGGAGAGGACCATCATGACCTCGCGGCATGCCCTGCGTACAAACTGCGAGGAGATAAATTGAAACAGTCTCTCCAGTCTCGTTCCAAACCATCTTTTGCAGAAATGCTCAAGAGTGCTACGCCACCTAAACTCACCGGAAACCTTTACGCTTGCTTGTCAACTGACGAGTGTGATTCTGACGATCCCCAAGAAGGTACATCTTCGGCAGTCCCTCACAGCTATAGGAAGAGGACAAATATTTCCTCTCACAAGCTCCCTAGCAAGGGTTCGAAGGTATCTTCTGAGGGTCCCCCAAAAGTAACAGCAATGGGAAGTGCTGGTAAAATAAAAAAACCAAAGCAAACAGCTCCTGATCTTGAGAAACTCAGATCTAAAAAGGAATTCCCGGCACTTCCTGGGTCATCAAAATCCCCAAGTGTCCCAGAAAACCAACCAGAAAATCGACCGAGTGCTGGATTCATAAAATTCTCGGATATTGTGGACTGGATTTTCACAACTTTCAATATTTCCGACCCCCTGAAACAGCTTATATGATGAGTTTTATACCCACAGTCAAAACGTTTCTGAAGCAGTCAACTGCAAAATGGCCCCTCATTTCAGCGATTGTATCCTTCGATGGCTGATTCATGGAACGAGGTAATGGATCCAATCACTGTTTTACAGTGGAACTGTAGAAGTATCATACCGAAAATAGACCCCTTCAAAGTATTAATAAACATCTTGGAGTGTGACGCATTTGCATTGTGCGAAACATGGCTAACTTCTGAAATACCAATTACCTTCCATGATTTCAATATAATCCGCTTGGATCGAGAAAACCCCTACGGAGGAGTACTTTTAGGGATCAAAAAGTGCTATCCCTTCTACCGGATAAACCTCCCTTCGATACCAGGTGTTGAAGTTATTGCATGTCAAATCACAATGAAAGGTAGGGACCTTTGCATTGCTTCCGTATACATTCCCCCAAGAGCTTCGATTGGGCACCAACGGCTTTGTGACATCATGGAGCTCCTTCCTACACCTACGTTAGTTTTAGGAGACTTCAACTCTCACGGTACGGGATGGGGCTGTCTTCAGGATGACAACAGATCAACTCTGATCTATGACCTTTGCGATAACTTCAATATGACCATTTTAAATACGGGAGAAATGACACGGATTCCTGCACCACCAGCAAGACCAAGTGCGCTGGATCTTTCCATTTGCTCGACATCGCTACGGTTGGATTGCACGTGGAAGGTAATCCCTGATCCCATCGGTAGCGATCACTTGCCTATCGTCATCTCAATCGCCAGCGGATTAAGACCATCGAAGACAATCAATGTTTTGTATGACCTCACACGAAATATTGATTGGAAAAGCTATGCAAACTCTATATCTGAGAAAATAGAATCAACACAAGAACTTCCTCCGGAGGAAGAGTACACGTTTTTGGCTGGCTTGATTCTCGGAACCGCGATTCAAGTTCAGACGAAACGTGTACCGGGCGCGAAAACTAACATCCGTCCTCCCAACCCGTGGTGGGACAAAAAGTGCTCAGAGTTAAACGCTAAAAAATCTGCAGCGTATATCATTTTTAGAAAAAACGGAACACCTGATAATTATCGGAATTACGCGGCGTTAGACATGCAAATGAAGAACCTAATTAACCGTTGTGCACTCGAAAAAAAAAACACCTTTAACCACCCGAATGGGTACCCGGGTACCCATTTTTTTAAATCGCTGTAAGTTGAGCATTTTTCAACCGATTGAAGTAATTTTAGCACTGTTGGATTCAGGAACTTAAGCTCTTTGGGATTGGTACCCATAAAGATGGACATGGTGCTCCTGGTTCCCAGGAACCCGGATATCCTAAATGAGTTCCGACATCGAGGCATTTATACACGGATTTCACGTATTTTTGTAATCTTATCTAAGAATTGCTATATGAAATCAAGTGCTATGCTGAGTTGTTATGTTTATATATTTCAGGGGGCATCCGTTATGTACGTAACATAAAATTTTGAATTTTTCTACCACTCCTTTCCCCCTTTGTCGAGCATTTCTCAATCTTTTCACCATGTATTGTCACGTATTTTTGAAACCTCTCCCCCCTAAACGCGTGACGTACTTTATGTATGTTCCCTTACATACTTCACTTTCTTATCTTCAGTTTGAAAATTATTATGTACTTCAGGCCTATTGCGAGGAGCACGCAATACCAAATTTTGTGTTATGTATGCAATGTAATTAAATGCAATCAAAATTAGTGAAAGCAGTAGTAAATTTCAGGTAATAAAAATATAAGGAGTGTAATGAAAATGTAACAAAAACAATAAATTTTGAAATTGAACATGTAATCAATTCGGTCTGCGTGCCCCTCGGCCTCAGGCGATGTAAATATGTATAAGTGAGATGTCCTGCAACAGTTGGCAGCGTTGTGTATTCTACATATGTTTCATTTTGGTACGGCCTTTCTCAAATAGCTGGTTTGGAAAAGTTTCAAATTAGTAAATGACATTTATGGTGGAAAACACAAGTGTCGGAACATTCTACGGAAATCCGGATTAACGGGAACCAGAAGAACCTACTACAGCAATATACACGGCCATCGAAAAGTGGATAAATTTCTGAATTTACCCGTACTGAAAAAATTCAAATCGGATGGAATTTGCCTTAGTTACAAGCATTTTTATTTGTGGGTACCCGGGTACCCATTCGGGTGTTTACGTAATAAAAAAAAATTGAGCCCCCCCATTCGACCCCCCTTACTGTAAAATGAAAAGTCAAAGCATGAGAAGTTATGGTCCAACTAGTTCTTGGAATTGACCGAATTGCAGAATCTTAGTTTAAACCTAACTCAGAAATTTCTTATTTTGAAATTCGAAAAGGTACCCGGGTACCCATTCGAGTGCATAAGGGTTAAAGCAAAGAAACGCGGATACTGGCGCCGTTTTGTTGACGGATTAACAAAAGAACCATCGATGAGCACTCTTTGGAACACAGCCCGACGAATGCGCAATTGAAACACCACGAAAGAAAGCGAGGAATATTCTAACCGCTGGATATTCGATTTCGCTAAAAAAGTGTGTCCCGACTCTGTTCCGGACCAGAAAATCTTCCGCGTCGCGACAGCGAATACAAACGAAACACCGTTTTCGATGGTAGAGTTTTCTCTTGCACTCTTGTCGTGTAACAATAAAGCCCCGGGGCTAGACAGAATCAAATTCAACTTGTTGAAAAATCTGCCTGACCCTGCCAAAAGGCGCTTGTTGAATCTATTTAACAAGTTTCTTGAGGGTAATATTGTCCCTCATGACTGGAGACAAGTGAAGGTTATCGCCATTAAAAAACCAGAGAAACCAGCCTCCGATCACAATTTGTATCGGCCGATTGCTATGCTTTCCTGTATCCGGAAATTGTTTGAAAAAATGATTCTCTTCCGCCTAGACAATTGGGTCGAGACTAATGGCTTGCTTTCAGATACACAATTTGGGTTTCGCCGGAGCAAAGGAACGAACGATTGTCTTGCGTTGCTCTCAACCGAAATTCAAATGGCATTTGCCCGTAAAGAACAAATGGCATCAGTCTTCCTAGATATCAAGGGGGCTTTCGACTCAGTTTCAATACATATCCTATCTGAGAAGTTGCATAAGCATGGTCTTTCACCAGTTTTGAATAACTTTTTGTATAATCTATTGTCCGAGAAACATATGCATTTTGCGCAGGATGATTTGTCGACAATACGATTCAGTTACATGGGTCTTCCTCAGGGCTCATGTTTAAGCCCCCTTTTATACAATTTCTACGTAAGCAATATTGATGAATGTATCAACACATCTTGCACGCTAAGACAACTTGCCGACGACAGCGTTGTGTCTATTATAGGACCCAAAGCTGTTGATCTCCAAGGACCATTGCAAGATACCCTCGACAACTTGTCGACATGGGCTCTTCAAATGGGTATCGAGTTCTCTACGGAGAAAACTGAGCTGGTTGTATTTTCAAGGAAGCGAGAACCAGCACAACTACAGCTTCAACTAAGGGGTGAAACCATAGCTCAGGCCTTCACATTTAAATATCTCGGGGTCTGGTTCGACTCCAAAGGCACGTGTAGATGTCACATTAGGTATCTGAAACAAAAATGCCAGCAGAGAATTAATTTTCTTCGCACAATAACCGGAACTTGGTGGGGTGCTCACCCAGGAGACTTGATCAGGCTGTACCAAACAACGATATTGTCCGTGATGGAATACGGATGCTTTTGCTTCCGATCCGCGGCGAACACCCATTTCATCAAGCTGGAAAGAATTCCGTATCGTTGCTTGCGTATAGCCTTGGGTTGTATGCAGTCGACTCATACGATGAGTCTCGAAGTGCTTGCGGGCGTTATACCACTTAAAAACCGATTCTGGGATCTCTCATATCGATTGCTGATTCGATGCAGTGTCTTGAATCCGACGGTGATTGAAAACTTCGAAAGGCTTGTCGAGCTCAATTCTCAGACCCGTTTTATGTCCATATGATTACATGGCTCAGAATATTAATCCTTCTTCGTTTGTTTCCAACCGTGCTCATTTCTTGGATACTTCTGATTCCACTGTATTTTTCGACACATCCATGAGAGAAGAGATTCGTGGGATTCCGGATCACGTACGCCCTCAAGTGATCCCTAATATTTTTTATTATAAATTCAGAGCAGTTGACTGTGAAAGGATGTTTTACTCTGATGGGTCAAATCTCAACGGATCCACAGGCTTTGGTATCTTCAATAAAAACATCACCGCTTCGTACAAACTCAGTGATCCGGCTTCAGTCTACGTCGCAGAATTAGCTGCTATTCAGTATACTTTTGAGATCATTGAAAATTTACCCAAAGACCATTACTTCATTGTCACGGATAGTTTAAGTTCAATAGAAGCTCTCCGTTCAATGAAGCCAGGAAAGTATCCCCCATATTTTCTGGGGAAAATACGGGAACACTTGAGAACTTTATCTGGTCGGTCTTATTTAATATCCTTAGTCTGGGTCCCATCACATTGTTCCATTCCAGGCAATGAACAGGCAGACTCATTGGCTAAGGTGGGTGCATTAGAAGGTGAAATTTATAAAAGACCAATCTGCTTCAATGAATTTTTTAGCATTTCTCGTCAGAGGACACTCGAAAGTTGACAAACTTCATGGAGCAATGACGAACTTGGACGATGGCTATACTCCATTGTTCCCAAAATATCGACGAAACCTTGGTTCAGGGGGATGGACGTGAGTCGCGATTTCATTCGTGTGATGTCTCGACTCATGTCAAACCACTACACATTCAACGCACATCTCCGGCGTATTGGGCTCACGGAGAGCGGTCTCTGCACCTGTGGCGAGGGTTATCAGGACATCGAGCATGTCGTGTGGTCGTGCGTAGAGTATCGCGACGCCAGGTCGAAGCTACTGGAATCCCTTAGGGCCCGAGGTAGACCACCTGAGGTTCCGGTCCGAGATGTGATGGCAAGTCGGGATAGTTCATATATGTTTCTCATATATCAGTACCTTAAACACATTAATATCCAAGTGTAATCTGATATACCTCGCTCAGAAAGTATAATCTCCACCTACAGGTTCGACACTAACATCCGCCCGATTCTCTCGATCCCCGTCCCTGTCCACCATCTTCATTGGAACTAACAAGATCTTTTTTTTTGTCACTAACTTTTCGTTCCCCCTTTCTCCGTCTCTTCACCATCTCGATGGCAACTAATTAGATCTTTGTAGTTTTCAGACATTTTGTTTCCATACCCCCTTTTTACCTCGGTTTCCACAATATTTACTTTTTTTCTCATTCTCTTCCGTAACATCACCATCACCGCCTACGGTTCTACGCTCCAGTCGATGACCAGCATGCGGGCCACCCGCCGGGCCTTCGTAGCCTGGGGGTGTTTCCCGCGGACCCACACGAACCGAAAGGAAACGGCCATAGATAGCGCCATCTGGAAGACCCATGCAGCATACAATGAATTCTAGATAATCAAAGACGACATAATCTAATGATACTATTCTAGTTTTAGGTTAGTTGTTAATTAAGATTAGAAAATACCCTTGACATCTTAGAGCTTAAGCAGTGTGCCTAAAAATATATTATATTATTGAATAAAAAAAAACGTTACATTTTGTATGAATATATCTGAATGTATTCTTACATATTTGATATGACTGTTGTTAGAATAATATTCCGAGAGCCAGCGTAAACCGACAAATAAATTCGACTGTGAATTAGGAACACTATCTTATGAAAATCAGAAAAAACGTTGATTATTTTGTTTCATAAATATAACAACACAAGCTGTATTGGTTCATCTAAATATTTTAAATAAGACGATTTTGCAAAAGATGTTCTGAAAAAATAAAAGGAAAAATCAATCTGCGGTATTTGCAAGAACTCGACAAAGAGTTTCTTTTTAAAAGGTTTTAATTACACGTGTTTTCTCATGCAGTTCGTTTAAGTGTTTAAATTCTGAAATACAAACAACACGTAAACACGTTATTTTGGACGTCGTCGTTTTGCAAAAACATAATATTTTAATTGTTAATGATTCAGATTAAAAGAAATTCGTCGTGCTTTTCACTGTTTTGCTATTCAAATACATCATTTGAGACTTTAGCTAAAATCGCGTAAAAATGCGTTCATCACACCATTCTTTTAACTCATATTTGAAATCTTCATATTTTAAAACATAACGCCTGAATTTATGTTGCAAAGATTACAATCGAAACAGAAACACTCCTAAAGTTATACCCAACAACGTTACCCCTTAAGTAAATTTTACTATTCGGCAAATCTCATTCTTCACAGAAACTCGGATCGTAAGTTTTGATTGTTACATCTTTTCAATTCAAATAGTTGAATATTAATCTCTACAAAAACATACCAGTGTCAAGAAACGTCACTTTGATTGACAGTTCACATGGCGTTAAATGAACATTTAACACAAGGAGACTATTATTTTCTCCCTCAACAAATTAGTCTCTTGTTTCCAGCGATCCATAATTCGATTACAATTAGGAAAGTCATCAATAATCTCATCTTCATTTTCTCAGAGACGGCACCGGTCTACCATACACAGTTACAATCGTGAGACAGAATCTATTCATATCTATAGCATATGCTCTCCAGAACCGCAACCAAATCCATCCTTTGTTTCATTACAAGCAGGCCTATCGACAACAAACCACTTTACTCCAAAGACCGTGCCGATTTGTAGCACTCTGTTTTGATAAATTACCACCGAAAACAAACGCAACGATTTGCCAGGTTCGAAAAAGACTGAGGCTGCTCGGATGATATAGCAGCTACCAACCAACCACCAGACGAATCCTCTAGTGCCATTCCACTGCCTTTTCTCATGCCGCCGTATTGCAATACCTAAAGTAGAAGAAAAACTGGAAGGCTCTGCAGGATCGCCACCACGCTTGACTTCATCCGATTTTGCTTCGAACAGAATAAGCAGTCAGTATTTTTCCATATTAGGGTAACAGAGGTATTTTAGCGACTCTAGTATATTTTGGTCCGGCGCACATATTTCTGGAGATAATCAAAATGAAGTACATTGTGTCCCAGAACTTTGAAGATCATTCCATTCGTTAACATATTAGGTATGAATAAGTACTTCATATTGATTACAAGCAAAAATATGAGCTCCGCGCGACGTTACCCTATAATCTTATGTGTTGTTTTGCCTAGCTTTCAAATCTTTGCATGAGGTTGGTGATCGATCTATAAACTAAGTACACATGAGGCTCGCTTTGAATTTTCAGAAAAATGCTGACTCTCTTAGGCAACTTAGGCTACTGTTGAACCAAGTAAATTTGTTACCAATGTGTAAAACAAAAGATATTTTTTGCGAATGACATAAGTTACAATGGATTTATGTTCGTGAAACTAGCTTCGTTGTCTCGACTAATAAAGTATCTAAAGCTTCAACATCATCTATGAATGAGTGTACTTCAGTTTGCACATTTCAATCGTTCCGCAAATTTATTGTGATAAGGAATGCCTTCCTTGTCTTCTGAATCATTAAATAAGCACAGTGGGCAAAAAGAAACATAGAAATTCTATTTTCAGCATGATACAGTTGACTAGGAATATTTTTGCTCTAAAAAAAATTGTTATTTAGATATTTAGAAGAAACGTAACAGAAATGCTATCATAATAATTTAACGTAACATTCTCTTTTGAGACCACTTAGCAGACGTAAAGTTCAACCCTACTTAAGTTAACTTTTTTTCCAAGTTGCACCGTCGAAGATGAAACGTCAGTAAAAGTGAAAATACAGGGTCCGGCACTCGAAGTGTAACCAATTAAAAAGGCCATAAATTAAGTTTGGAAAATTACTTTTACTTAATTCAAAGTACAAAATGTGTAAAAATAATACAAAATTCAGAATCAATTCACTTTTGCTCGATATGACCACCTTTTGCCTTGACTTGATGACTTGAGAGAGCGAAGGAGTTGCTTCGTTTTGCCGAAAGCGGTCAATTTCCGAACATTGTATTTTCTGACGAGAAAATTTTTCCAATTGAGCAATTCGTAATCTCTCAAAACGATAGGGTTTACTTGACCGACCGTTCATACGAGAATTTGAGTCATCGATTGGCCACCAGGAGGCAGCACCCGCAACAGATAATGGTTTGGGCCGCTGTAACCGCAGATGGGCGCTCTCCAATCGTTTTCATCGAGCCTGGCGTCAAGGTAAATGCGACATATTATCGGGAAAGTATTCTGGAGGTTGCTTTGAAGCCGTGGGCAGACAAACATTTCGGTGGCAGACCATGGACGTTTCAGCAGGACTCGGCACCGTCTCACAAAGCTCGAGTGAACCAAGAATGGCTGAAAAACAACGTTCCGAACTTCATCACGTCCACACAATGGCTCTCGAATTCACCAGATGCGAATCCAATAAATTATTCTCTTTGGGCCATTTTGGAGAGCAAAGTTCGAACTAAAAGATACATCAGTCTCGAGGCGCTGAAAAAAGTTATTGTCCTCGAGTGGGCCAAAATACCTGCAAGTCACATTCGGCCAAACGAAGCAACTCCTTCGCTCTCTCAAGTCATCAAGTCAAGGCCAAAGGTGGTCATATCGAGCAAAAGTGAATTGATTCTGAATTTTGTATTATTTTTACACATTTTGTACTTTGAATTAAGTAAAAGTAAATTTCCAAACTGAATTTATGGCCTTTTTAATTGGTTACACTTCGAGTGCCGGACCCTGTAGTTATGTGCATTTAGCACAAATTGTGTTTTGTTTACGTAAGACGTTCATTAATTGATTTATTTGACCCGACTCAATGTCCTGAAAACTAAACAGAGCCGGTTTATCCTCTATACATTTTTGTCGAGAGCCGGTTGATCTTATATACATTTTATACGACTTTTTTACTATGGGGCGCCTTTTCAAAATTTACCCTCCGGGAGAGTGATAAGTTTTTGTTCGTGAAAATCTCTTATTATATCTAACGTATCAACATAATTTTTACTACATGCCATCGGAAATATGATCAATAATATATGATAATATTTTCAGTTGTATGACATAGTCAAAATTACTTCAAAAATAAACTCTCCTGTAATGTTTAGTATCAACGAGTATCAAAGAAGACATATCATGAAACCTTTCTTGTACCCGAGCCTACGATTTTGATTTAGTAAGCGACAGTTCATTTTTGTGCTACCTACTGCCCAAGTAGCAAACATTGTTCTAGTACTGAATTTATTAACTCTTCTCGCAACGATTATACGATTGGAAAAGCGCACTTGTATGATGTGCAACAAGTTTCTTTTTTCAACAAGTTTTAATTGCTACTTGGGCGAGTTGGTATGAAAGGTTAGCACTTGATATATTTCGTTCATTCTAGCCTGCGCAATTGAATGAGCAGAAAGAAAAGCAAGTTAATCATTTCGGTTGGTACAGTTCCAGTATCAAGATTTCAGTTCAGTATTGAATCAATCCGCAAAGAAAGTAGTTCTGCTGTTGACGTTTGCTGTGCGATTTTCGCTTCAAACAAGAGTGAACAACGGTTCTACAAAATCAGTTTTTCTGATGGCTCCATATGTTATCCAAAAATTTATTAGAATTACTAATCTGTTGAATTATGCAGATCGGAATTGAAAATAATTAGTTTAGTGAAGGTTTATAGTCTGATATAATCTAATTACAAATTTTTCGCATACTTTTTTCGGCATTTTTATTCGATTTTTTTTAATATTGGATTCAATGCGTTTTGTTCAGGGTGTGCAAGTGGTGTCAGATATTTTATTGTTCATTAAATCTGCAATTTTCAAATCGTACTCGAAATTGGCAACGCCCTCTCAGATTTTAATGAGAATTTCTGGACATATAGACCTAGTCACAAAAAGACACTTTGCATACCTTGTTTCTCCAAAATTGGTCTAGACTGCCTTTTTATTTTCTCAAATCAGTTAAATTTTCATATAAAAATACTTAAAAATCAATTTTAATAATTTACAGTCAATTTAAAAAAAACTAATGTTTGATAGTTGATGAAAAGTTGTCTCAAGATAGGTAATTATGTTCCCTACCAACCGATCATACATTGCAAGATGTGCACTTTCCAGGAAAAAAATATGACAAAAACTTTTCCTTGTCCAAACAGATTTTTATCGGAAACCAAACTAAGCCGAAAGTCGTAATCATCCAAGAACCAATGGAACTCAATATGTTAGGAGATTTTATAGAATACCCTTTCACAAGTTGCCCGATATTTGCAAAAAAGTGAAAAAGTTTTAGTTAGAAAACCTTTTTGCCTTTCTCTACAGAAAGGTAATATTGCTGGACAACCCGGATTTGGTCGGGGCTCCTGTCTGTGCGTATGTGAGTGTATGTCTATTTATGTGTTTGCACCAGTGATGGCATCGTGTAAGTGTCATGCATCGTGTAAATGCCATGCCCATACTGTGTTGGCAGCCAACGAAACCCGCACAAAAAGTAAAGTGCACCTCTTTTCATTGTCGAATCAACAGACTTTGAGTGTGTGCTTGTTGTTGAAGAAGCTGGTGCGAATGTACCAAATTTTCTTCGCCTGAATCACTCTCACGCGCTCTAGCCTAAATACACCCAAGTGACCACTGGCGCGTGCTAACTTAGGCTGATTTGAAAGGTACTATTGGATAATTCAGTCCAAAAACCTAAGGACTATAATTTTTGGTTCCGGAGATATAACGTAACCGAAAAAATACTTGTTTTACCGATCATTTTTTCAGAGATGGTTAAAATTATTTCAACAAGCTTAAGCTAGTTTGAAAGCTACTAGTCAATGATTTAGTTCTAAGATCAAATCGCTATTACTTCAGGTTCCAGAGATAGAATGGTGTAAGTGACGTAAACGACAACACACATTATTTTATTACCGCTCAATTTTCTCAAAGATGGTTGAACCGATTCCAACAAACTTAGAGATAGCTGATTCGATTTTAACAAACTTTGCCTAGTTTGAAAGCTACTATTGGTTTCAAGTTTCTACCACTTCTGATTCCGGAAATGGTATAAGTGACGCAAACGTCAAAGCTCATTACCGCTCAATTTTCTCGGATATGGATGAACCGATATCAATAATTATAGGCTCGTTCAAGACCAAAATGAACTCTAAGTATCCGAATCAATCTGAATAAATTGGTGTCAAAAATGAGCCCAAATTCGTGTCTGAAATTATCTTAATAAAAGACAAAAAAAATTAATGGAACTGTGTCGATGAAAAAGAAAGGCATTATCACAGTACTAGATGGATTAAGAATAAGTTTTCTCCTCAAAAATTTCCATCTTGCAATATATGGACGATTGTTGGGGTATAAGATTACCTATTTTGGGACAAAATTTCTTCTTTCTTGTGTAAATCGAATTGAAATTGTTAGGATCAATTGTTTTCAGAGTAGGATTCGATTAGTAAGAGGCAGCTACCAACATTTATTCGAGTATTCTTTGTTTAGTCCTTCAAAAACTAAACTACATGTTACATAATGACAATTGAAATCTCTCCTCGAAACGCAATAAATGTATTCCACACCTGTTCGGAACTTCTATATTCATAAATTCATTATAACAAAAACAAAATTAATCATATCGCATTCTCCCACTTGTAGTAGCCAATAGAAAGAAATACGAGTAATAAATTAACCCCAAATTGTGGCCGCCCGACTGACAGAAAGGTTCATCCCACGTCAAAAGCCCGTACGCATCAAAACAGAAGTCGTGGGAAATCTCCAGTTCGCTAAACCCCCACCGCCCCACTCAGATTCATCACTATTCACCGTGAAACGAGCTTAACAATGTTCGACGATGGCAGGGTCCCAAACGACCGATGAAAATTTTCTCTTTCAACTTCTGCAACCAGATTTGGCTTCCGGGAGCCTGAAATCTTCATCCCATAGTCATATACATTATAGGTCTGTTGTTCCAATAAAACCGATCCGTAAACACTTTTTTCGACTCTTCCGATTTTGTACCATGTGTGTGTATTAAGTATACGGGGACGAAGCACCAACGATATATGTATGATCTCGTCTCTCTCTCTCTCTTTCATTTTTTTTTTCAACAATCGCTTCTGATTGAAACATACTTTTTCCATCAACAGCGAGGTTATCCTAACCGTTCCTTTACTTTCCGGGTGCCGTATACGAAAACAATCAAAGAACCGATGTTTTTCACCGATAAGTCGATTTGGCCACATTTTTCTTCTTGGTGTCGACTTGGAGCGAGATGCCATCAACAGCAACAACAACAAAAAGAACTGGAATCAAGATGTGATGCCTTTCGCAAGAAAGTAAAATCAGAAGCAAAAAATTTATGATGTGAAGATAACAATCTGCCACACACTTTTTGCGATCGTTTTTTTCTCCTTCTTCATTCAGGCGAAGAAAAATATTCTCCTGGGAGGGTTTGTTCTGAATAGCAGGTTACGCGGGAAATGATGCATTTATTATGTTATGTTTGGCTTTAGAACAGCGAATGGGTAGAACAAGGCTTGATATTGATCAAACAAGTGCAGAGAATTGAATTTTACAGTGAGTTTGAGAAAATTGCACTGAAATCTTTATACATACAGACTGGAAAGTTCCTGAAATATTGCAAGAAAATTGTAACACCCGAATATAAAATACTGTAGAAAACAATACGATTTACTGTTACAAAACCTTCCACAATTTTGCTTTGACCATTGAAAAATATTTTAATGTATTGTTATACACAATTCAAATAATTATGAACATGCTTTTTACAATAGAATCTATAGGTTGTTAAGTATCATAACAATTCAAATGATAAAATTTTCTCATACATGTTTTCTTGGAAAACAATCAAATGTACAGTTTGCATATTGTTTGAAACACCACGTGTACAATAAATTCAATTGTAAAGGGTGATTTTTTAAGAGCTTGAGAACTTTTTTAAACAATAAAACGCATAAAATTTGCAAAATCTCATCGGTTCTTTATTTTAAACGTTAGATTGGTACATGACATTTACTTTTTGAAGATAATTTCATTTAAATGTTGACCGCGGCTGCGTCTTAGGTGGTCCATTCGGAAAGTCCAATTTTGGGCAACTTTTTCGAGCATTTCGGCCGGAATAGCCCGAATTTCTTCGGAAATGTTGTCTTCCAAAGCTGGAATAGTTACTGGCTTATTTCTGTAGACTTTAGACTTGACGTAGCCCCACAAAAAATAGTCTAAAGGCGTCAAATCGCATGATCTTGGTGGCCAACTTACCGGTCCATTTCTTGAGATGAATTGTTCTCCGAAGTTTTCCCTCAAAATGGCCATAGAATCGCGAGCTGTGTGGCATGTAGCGCCATCTTGTTGAAACCACATGTCAACCAAGTTCAGTTCTTCCATTTTTGGCAACAAAAAGTTTGTTAGCATCGAACGATAGCGATCGCCATTCACTGTAACGTTGCGTCCAACAGCATCTTTGAAAAAATACGGTCCAATGATTCCACCAGCGTACAAACCACACCAAACAGTGCATTTTTCGGGATGCATGGGCAGTTCTTGAACGGCTTCTGGTTGCTCTTCACTCCAAATGCGGCAATTTTGCTTATTTACGTAGCCATTCAACCAGAAATGAGCCTCATCGCTGAACAAAATTTGTCGATAAAAAAGCGGATTTTCCGAATGGACCACCTAAGACGCAGCCGCGGTCAACATTTAAATGAAATTATCTTCAAAAAGTAAATGTCATGTACCAATCTAACGTTTAAAATAAAGAACCGATGAGATTTTGCAAATTTTATGCGTTTTATTGTTTAAAAAAGTTCTCAAGCTCTTAAAAAATCACCCTTTAGAATCGTAGAAACAATATATTGAATCGTTGGAAATGGAAAATATCTTGTAAAGATACAATACAATGTATTGCAATCCATAGATCTAATTGTGAATCAATTGTTTATGCTGTAAAATCAATGGTTTATTTTTTTACGGGTACGTTGAGTTGAAACAGTAAATTCACCAAACTTCGACATACGCAGACATTTTTCTTCGTTTTCACTTCGTCGCTGCCCACACACGGGCTTGGTTGTTATGTGAATAATTCAACATCACATTAAAGGCTTTTTAGGCGCCATAAAATTTAAATTAGCCCATTCGGTATATCACGCCTGTACCGTTCGGGCTGACGCTTCTTACGGGAAAATGTGCACCACGATAATTCCGGTTCGTCTCATCGGGGACGAGCTCCAACGTTGCCAGGTATACCGAATTCTCGGTATTTATACAGATTTTTTACCTTTATACCGTAATACAAATATGTACTCTCAAAATACCGGATCATACAGATAAATACCGATTTTGGTTTTTAGCTTGAATAGACATAAGAAAAGGTTTTCGTGAGACCTTTTTTTCGCTGCTCACCTATATGAGTCTTGGTGACATTTTCCTGGGTAATTTTGTACCGATATGACACAGATAAATTTTTACGCCGAATACAGATATTTAGAAACATGTCCTGGCAACGCTGGCGAGCACAAGTAATAACACATTACGTTCGAACACCGAAAGTTTATCGTGGTCGTTTGCCGTGGCGACTGACTTTTTATCGTGTTTTGTTGGAAAAAGTTTTCATTCAAGAATTTCCGCAACTTCGGGTTCATGCAAAATAACACGTTTGACTTGGCCAAATATCAAGATAAATGTTGCAAGGAATATGCCGTTTCGCCGAAATTCGTCTCGCCGAATGGATCATTTCGCCATTTCGTCGAAAGTCAATTTTTTTCACCATCGGAACTTATCGGTGAGCCGAGCAAATGCATTCTAGTAATTTTTCTTTACATAGTTTTCGACATAGTCACATAGACGAAGCCAATGAGGTAAGGCGCCGGTTCAGTCGACCGCCGACCCGCTATTGGAGGTGGGAGCCTCTCGCAAGCAAACCTGTAATCCATTCGTTTGTTCAGACTGCTCAAAGCTAGTTTGTTTACTTTAGTTGAAATTATTAAAAAAAACCATTATTTTCATAAATTGTACTAATTGTTGTATTAACTGTTTTAATCCACCTAGTGTACACCACTTTGATATAAATCATACTCTCACATATAATACTGTGGTATTCTTCAAAATAATTGTCATCGATTCTTGAAAGAATAGCCTGAATCAGATTGTTTGAGCGTCTACCGATTGGAGTCGTATACCATTCGACTCAGCTCATCGAGCTGAGCAATGTATGTCTGTGCGTGTTCATGTGTCAAATATTCTCGCTAGGTTTTCTCGAAGATGACTGAACCGATTTTGACAAACTTAGTTTCAAATAAAACGTCTTGTGGTCCCATATGGAATTCCTGAGTTTCATCCGGATCCGACTTCCAGTTCCGGATTAATAGAGCTATAGGGTAAGATGCTTTTTTTTCATATCATTTGATTTTACCCCGGCTTTAACCATTTTGGTCGTTCACCGGGGAAAGTGTTAAAAATGGTATACCGTCACTTAAGGTGAAATGTTCCGGAGTGCGCGCGTTGCGTTTTTAATCAATTATTCGAAAACAAGATTTCGTAATTAAATTTATCACAACTAAGTATTCTTAGAATTTTGAAATTTTGCTTTACCGAACCGTAGTTGTTTTTTGAAATGTATAAACGGTTACTGTTCCGTTCCATGGGGTTCATTCTATAATTGACAAATAATGTTTGAAGCACAATTTAACAAAGAAACTGGAAAGGCAACTCGAAAATATAAAACTTTAGCCGAAATAACCGAAATTTGAAATAGTTTCAAGTGAATTTCATAAACTTTTCATCATTTTCGATTTTGCTTGCGCTCTGCTGTTTCGTATGGTGATGGCGTGAGAAATACACAGTGGGTTCGGTGGCGTTCTTTCGTGAGCAAAAATTATATATAAAAACCTATTTTAATCCACCTAGTGGTGAAATGATGCCTTTCTCATGTATATAATATTGTGATATTCGATTCAGAATTTTTCTCTTCGATTTTTGAAAGAAACCAAGAGATTGTTTGTGCATAACATACAGAAGAAAACAGTGCTTTGATTGCGTAGGTTATCCTTAAAAAAACGAAGTGGGTTCACTATTATATGCACTTCCGGCACCGGAACCCGAAAACCGATACACTGGGGTCTCTTTTTACGCGTTTTTTTTATGCGGTTTCTTTTTACGCGGCTTTTTTTACGCGGATTTCCGAAGTTACGCGGTTTTTTTTACGCGGATTTCCGAAGTTACGCGGTTTATTTTTACGCGGATTTCCGAAGTTACGCGGTTTATTTTTCCGATAATTTGCGATTTTTTTTGCGGATTAACGAAGATGCGCAGTTATTTATTGCGTGCTTTTTTATGCGATCCATATCTCCACGTTAAGAAGACCTCAGTTACGGGCAACGGTAACCCCATTGTGCTGTTTCAGCTCTAAGCATTGGTTCAATGGGTTTAAATCCAATGGTTGAAAACTGAGCTTCCATAACAAAGATCTTTCGAATTGTTTGGATTCGACTTGTTAATATGTTTTACTTTGATTAGTAAAATTATACACGTATTGAATACGTGTGGAATAATATTAGCGTACGTGTACTGAACTGTGCCGGCTCGGAACTGGACCGAAGGGGTATAAAAAACCCTTCCGGCACGGTTTAGTTTCGGCCCGCCCTGTGCACAGACAGCAATATACTTTCATTTGTTACAATGCGTTTCACAGTACCAATATGAAACGTCTTAAAAAAGAATGATTGGTTCTTTTTAGAGTCCACTATGAAAAAACTATTTTGTTATGACACTATCCAAATAGTGACCAAACAAATAGCAAACTTTGAACTCATATTTTAGAGATTGTGGACAGTGCAGGGCCGCTTTCACAGAGTGGCAGCGGGGGCACGATGACGGCTCCTACCACGCAGATCAAATATTTAATGCAGATGAGACAGGTCTCTTTTGAAAGAAAATGCCTAGTCGAACTTTCATTGCCAAGTCGGAACAAAAGGCTAGCGGATTCAAAGCAGCGAAAGATCGAATAACTTTGATGTTTTGCTGTAATGCATCTGGCGACCGTATGTTAAAGCCACTATTGATACATAAGACAAAGAGACCACGTGCTCTCAAAAATGTACAACCTAAAGATTATCCTGTACATTGGATGTCTAACCGCAAGGCTTGGATGACGAAGGAATTATTTGAACAATGGTTCTATGATTTTTTTGTACCGGAAGTTCAAGAGTATTTAAACAGCAAGGGAATTGATTTTAAAGCATTGCTATTGATTGATAATGCCCCTGGTCATTGCGAATTAACACATTCTAATATAAAAGTTATATTCTTGCCACCAAACACAACATCTCTAATAAGACCGCTAGACCAAGGAATCATCTCAACATTTAAAAAACTCTATATAAAACAATCTTTTCGGTTCATCTTACAACAACTTGATCGAAAAAGCTCTGAATCTCTGCCAGAAGCCTAGAAAAAGTACACCATGAAAGAGTGTCTAATTAACATTGAAGCAGCACTAACGGAAATGAGGAAGTCTACACTCAATGCTTGCTGGCGTCCACTTTGGCCCGACTGTGTCATTTTTACAAAACCACAATCGGATAATGCAGTTTCAGAAATCCTGTTGTGGGCTCACGCAATGGGAGGTGAAGGTTTTGAGGACATGTCCAGTAAAGATATCGACGAACTTTTAAAGGAGTCCGTTATAGAAAACGAAAAGTTATTGGACAGCCTCAATGATACAATTGACCCAGCGATCGATGATAGCCAAGAAATAAGTGCGACAAAAATTAAGGAAGGGTTAGATTTGGCGAATAAGCTAGCGGAGCATTTTTTAAAATGTGACCCTAATATACAACGTGCTATTTCTTTTAAAAATGATCTTAATTATTGTATGGTACGGTACAAAGAATTGGAATCAAATTTATTGAAAGAAATGCAAGAAAACATTGGTACTGAAGTTTCAAGTGATGTTACAATCCATACAAATAAGCGTAAATTTGTAATTTACGATAGTGATTAATTTTTTCATTTTTTGTTTTTTTTTTAATTTGTTATTGTTGTATGCTATATTTGAACTCAACTGTTGTATGAATTTTGAAAGTCGAATAAATAAATTTGAAAAATCGAATAGACAGCAAGATATATTGTTTTATTGCCAATACAACTTCCATTTATTCTGTGATTCTGAGCAAAT
>NW_026682631.1:120225-125000 GCF_030247185.1 Malaya genurostris
TAGATTTTGACCACATTTTCTGAAGTTTCCGGAGCCGAGAACTGGATACCGGTATATTGAAATACAGATCATTAAACCATCAGGTAATACGAACTACAAACTGGAACAGTTTTATGCTCAATTCTAAATTATTTTTCAAAAAATTCGATTTAAATGGCGGTTTGAAATAAATGACGGGTTAGGTATAATAGAAGGACCAACCCCCTTGGGTTGTTCAAGCTGTTAATGTGGAACAAGGCAACCAATTTTTGGAATGACCGATAATTTAAATGAAACAGTACAATCAGTAGTCATAATAGTTATTAATACAATTGTTTCAGAGCCACAACGCAAAACGTTCAACCCCTAAGGCTCATGGGGAAATATTTTTTCATTATCGATTCTTCAATTATTATTGATGTAATTTTTACTGAATGGTAAAAAAACTTATTTCCAAAGCGACGAATGTGTTTCTGAACGAATTATAATAAAAGAACTGTCAATCTTTATTGCACTAAAAAGTTTGTGCAAACCGATGTATAGAAAATAGAACACAAAATAAATGTGTTATGTGCAACGTCCATAACTGTGCTAAACAAGTACTCGAAATCGTTTCATTGAATACCAAAACTAACTATTCATTTTACTATTCTGCTAATCAAAGCAATTAAAGTAATAAATTAAATTACGATATAATAATCCCAACTCTTCGTTTATTTATTTCTAAGGATCATAGGGAAAAATATTTCCCAAAAAATTATAGGAAACTTATGCACCCTGCTATGTTTTTCTGGTGATATTCTCTTACTTTACACCCACAATAGCTAAAATATTTCGTCCTGGACAACTTATGGTCGTGAAAGGGTTAATTTTGTTTGATAATGCGGAAACATCGAATTCACGAACCAAGAAAATAGACCATTCGTCAAAATCGGTATCTTCAAACGTTCAAATTTAAAATGGGTTTGGCATACTGACAACGGGCACAAGGTTTCATCCAAATCAGAGCCAGATGATCCTGATTTTTTCAGCTTTCCTGCCGTTAATTCCGAAAAATGCTCTGCAGTAACAGTAACAGTTGGCGTTTTGTATGAAAACTGCACTACCTTGCAGCACGCAGTTAGCAAATTAATTTCCGTTCTGCATTGCGACGGTCGGATAGCGCAATAAGTAACGTCGCGTCATACTTCCACGTGCAACCAAAACAGTAGAACTGCATAACTTAACATTACACACAATAGCATACATTTCTCCGAAGAAACCTCCAAACCCCTGCCGTCCCGAAATCCTGCTGCCATGTCCAACTAATGGCAGCCGGTTATCGACAAACGCAAGACTAAGCACCGCCCGTTGACAGCTTTGTAGCAGAATGGCGCTCGTAAATGTCATCCTAAATAATGACGCGCGCAATGATGGCGGTGGCAGACGGAGGATCGCGCGTATGTCGGTACTACCGGCAATGAATGCGCCCGATTGGACTGCTGCTGCTGCATGGATGCTGTGTAATACAAAGATCTCGAGTCTCGACGCCTCCGCTCCCGGATCGAAGAAAGTGTTGGTCCGTAATTGATTTTTAATAAGATTTGTGGGGGGAAATATCGGGTAGAATTTGGCACTTGGTGATTTCATGGTACGAACGACGGCGAAGCGCAATCGACGAGGGGCGAACGAATCGACATTTGCGTTGTTTGTGGACTGACAGTAATGGAGAAGCGAGCGAGGAAGAGGCTGTGTAAAATATGAACCGAGCAAAGTGTCGATTTCTTGATCTGGGCCGAGGAGAAGTGTGAAAATTAATGGAATTGGCTTTATTTCATAATATGAACATGGTTATTTTTGGATCACCTTCTGTGTCGACGATTTAAACGAAGAGAGTTAGTTATTCATGAAATTGAGTGTGCGCGAGTTATATTTTCTGCAAATTTACATGCAAACATGCAACCGTGAAATGGTAAATGCAAAATGTTGATCTAAAAGCAACTAATTTGCTTTATGACATAAGTTCTCCTTGTTCCTGTCAATCGAAAGGTTGTCTCAATTAGCAACTTTTACAGCAGTTTTACCAGCAACAAATTTCACAATCAACTGGACGTTCCGATCATACACTTTCGCGACTAGCTTGGATCGGACGAAATAAAAAAAAAACACTGCACTGGGGTTGCGGCAGTGGCAGCCGAAGAAGCGTACTAATAAATGTGCTAAAATATTTTCAACCTTTCATGATGGAGGAGTAATTTGTAGATTTTAATGGGATGCCCACGTCAGCTAGTTCGCGATACTTTCGAGTCTCTACTGGCGTCAAGGAAGTGCGAATGTGGCGATCGTTAATTACTGTCCCACGTTGGCTCTAATTGATGTGTCGAGAGTCGTAAAAACTGTCATTTCTTTATAAAAGACAAGAATTGTTGGTGCGATTCGCAACGGTTGACAGAGTAGTTCAATGTCAAACCTTGAGAACAGTTCGCGGAGTGTCGCAATAAACTGGCATTCTTGGCATTTTATGACACCAGATTAGTCCAATGACACCCGCATGTCAAACAGAACGATCCGCTGGTGAACATGCGATCAGAATGCTAAGAAGCGAGTTCGTTCAATAATTTCTGTAACTTGTGAAAGTGGACCACGCTGTTTATGTATTATTGTTTACCAATATCTAACAATTTATTAAAAAAAGGAATTTTGAAATGTAAGGACCCGAACGTAATTTCCAATAATCGAAATCTAATTGCGCTACATAGTGTATGAAAGTGCTGCAAAATAATTTAGATGCTCGTTTTAATGTGATAAACATTCACTTACTTCGCAAGATTGAAAAAATGGAGGGTTATGTAAGTGACACGACCGATCATGATAACATTAAAATGCAATTGTAAAATTCTCTCATCAAACAATTTAAATTTAAAAAACAGGCAATTTATTCGAGAATTCTACAGCTAATTTTAAGAAGTTAGAACCTTCAGTTATTAATATATCATCATCAAGTGCGTTCAAGAAATATTTTGATGATATTCATAGCAGAATTTTAGTTTTTTGCGAACGCCATCGGTGGTTTGTTTGCTATGTTTGACGCATGTTATTAGGTTACGTTGAATAATGGTCGAACGCGAAGTCCACAACAGATTGGTGTTTCCGAATAGCCTATATGACAACTTCCAACGCTGATGCATATCTACGAATTCCTGCTTTCTCTAAAGATCTGCTTCTTAGAAATAGAATGTATTTTGTATATTTCTTTAGTAAACGACAGAAAATTGAATTTGTTAATTATTTAGTTATAACCATACAATTTTCGAATGCCAAATTATAGAAAAATTTATTCCAAAAATACCTTTAATAAATACTTCAAAATTTTGATTCCTCAAATTATCCGCTAGATCATTGTGCTGGTATGATGCTAAGACGAATGAAGCCGCTGATGGTATCTCTTCTAAATCATATATCGATGTAGCTAGCGGTATTTCTTCCAAATTATTTTCTGGTTATTTGCTGGTATCAAAGCTGTCGTCTAATCTGGCATCTAGTTGTCATTGGGAGCTAGTCGATTTGCACTTTCAACAGACACAGGTCGATATGCGTAAAATCGACATGAGTCGCAAATATGTATAGTAGTATTCACAGCAATTGCGCACCGCTTGGAAGCAAACTATGCAATCATACTATCTGTTACTTTACGACGCTTAGACGAACAAGGTTTTCAGTTATCACATACAGGTTGACAACAATGATATTTTCCCATCATTAAATTACACTTAAAGACTGTCCCAGAAAGTTCCAGTTCTTGGCGACAAGTTTTGACACTTTTTTCCAATCTTTTTCGAACTGTTCAATCGTTTCGGCTGCCGAAACATGTTTCATAAGATGTGCCTTCGTTAATGCCCAAAATTCCTCAATTGGTCGATGTTGTTGGCAATTTGATGGATTCATGACTTTTGGGACAATGATGTATATTTCGCTGTTCATTGAAGCAGTGGTGATGAAGGGTTTCGAAATCTTGCCGCAGCTACAAATTGCTTTCCAGGCCTTAGCTTTCTTACCAAATTTTTCGACTTCAATCGATGTCTCGGACTGGTTAAGTGTTAAACCCTTCTCGCATCGTATAATATTGTGGTCCCGGCAAGGATTTGTAATCGAGTTTCACGTAGGTTTCGTCGTCCATGATTATGCAGTTCAAATTTCCAGCCTTAATCGTATAGTACAGCTTTCAAACCCTCGGCCTGATCGATTCTTCTTGTTACGGACTATGTTTTGGTTGTTTCTGCTTCTTCTAGGTTCGCAGATTCAAACGTTCTTTAGCACGAAGAACATTTGACTTCGAAGTGCCCACTTTTTTGGCCACATCTCGAACTGAAACCTTCTTCTTTTGCTCGAACGCCTTCAGTATACGTTTATCCAACTGAGGGTTAGCAGGACCTTTTTTTCGACCCGTTTTCGGTTTATCTTCGAAGGTGTTATCCTCACCGAACTTCCTGATTGCATTTCGCACAGCTTTTTCACTTGCTCCTTCCATTTTTGCTATCTTTCTCAGTTACAGTCCCCGTTCTGTGCACCTTTTGTACACAATTTTTCGACGTTGTTCTGCTGAAAGTCCACGCATTTCGAAACAAACTAATGGAATCGAATAAACAACTGCACAAGTGGTTAGAGAAGAGTGTAAATAACAGGACGCAGCCATGGAAATTGACAGATTCTGAACCATTGCGAAAAGGGAACCGTTTTGGTTGCGTTCATACTTTCTGGAACAGTCTTTACTGTAGCTCTCTATGAACTTTTTCATTGAGCGAAGCGTGGAAAATAAT
>NW_026682633.1:0-1100 GCF_030247185.1 Malaya genurostris
GTCTACCTCATCAATCATACTATGTGAGAAAATCATTACAGTTTTTGATACTCTTCATACTAATTGATACCCATACGACCTAATGTAATGGGGGTAAAGATTCAATAGCTTTAATGTGAACTTTCGGTTTTTTAAATACTGTCTTCGGTGAGCTGCACTAACTGACCATTTCTCGAGCACTGTGCTCCACGGTTCATCGTTCAATTCCAACCAACGGCCTCGTTTGTAGTTCAATCAAACTGCAGTTCACGTGATGCTGTTAGCTTTCGTATTTTCTCGTTCGTTTCTTTTGCTTTAGGTTTTCAATTTTGTTTGAAATTTTTCGACCGGGATTCCTTCGGTCTCCTCCTCTTGAAATTCCAGTAATATTACTATGAATAGAGTTCCATTGAGTATTTTTCTAGCAAGTATAATTATATTTTTTGCTGATTCTTACCTGTCGTTTCGATTGGAACAGAGTACAAATGGCCAATGTATACGTCTCTAATTGCTCGACTTGAACTTTCTTCTTCGATCTTAAATGATATTTTGCTATTATACCGGCCAATTCCAGTTGTTTCGTTTCAGATAATTCTCCAATTTTCGCGCGTTCTATAATGAGAGTAATGATACCAAAAATCGAGGCAGATTCATGCCGATAATTTTTATAAACTTCAAAACAAGTTTCCAAGACGTCAGATACCGTCAAACTTTACTATGGGGCGCCTTTTCACTTACTTTACTATGGGGCGCCTTTTCAAAATTTACCCTCTGAGAGAGCGATAAGTTTTTGATCGAGAATATCTCCTGTTGTATCTAATGAATCAACATAATTCTTGCTACATGCCATCGGAAATATGATCACAATTTTATGATAAAATTTTCAATTGTGTGACATAATCTCAAATAGTTCAAAATTAAACTTTTCTGAAATATTTGGTATAAACGTGTATCAAAGAGGATAATTCATAAGGCGCGTTTACCTTTCTCGTATTTTGAAAGTTCATAGCTCAGTGATCTGTGGAAGGATTTATATAATCTAGCTACCAGTAGAATCAAAAAATTTCAACTTGAACGTGTATTGCAACAACATTGAAGTTGAAAAACCTGTTAGATTTAAC
>NW_026682634.1:0-1086 GCF_030247185.1 Malaya genurostris
TGGAATCTATGCGGTTCTAGACAATGTTATTTTGTACAAATGAGACCATTTAAAATTCTCTAGAACTCGTGTATTGTTTTGGTGCTGATTTTATTCGATCTTCCCATGTGATTAAGTAAGGTGACCAAATTAAGCTACTATGTTCTAGTACTGATCGAACATAGGAAATGATGATTATTTTAATTGCGTATGGATCATGCAATCAGTAACAAAATCTTTTTATGTATCCAAGTAAGTTATTGGCTCTATTACTATTTGTATTGTAATGATCAGCAAAACTCATTTCAGAATATATCTGGGGTGTCTCGTTTTTTACAGAATGTTATTCTATTTCCTTTTTTTCACATTTAGTTTAAGAAGACTTTTGTTACTTTTGTTCGATTTTTTTTCTTGGTAAACCTTGGCATTCTCATTTTTCTCTATTTAAAAAAACGCGGAATTTCAACCGCACAAACAAGTAAACAAACGAAAGCTAACAGCCAAACACACAGCATGCTGTGATCTGAACATAAAAAAAACATGTTTTAATCCACCTAGTGGTGTAATGATGCCTTTCTCATGTACATATAATATTGTGGTATTCTATTCAAAAAATCGAGTTTATTCTCTTCGAGTTTTGAAAGAAACCAAGAGATTGTTTATGCATAATATACAGAATAAAACAGTGCTTTGATTGCGTAAGCCATCCTTAAAAAAACGAAATGGGTTCACTATTATATGCACTTTCCGGAATCCGGAACCGGATACCGGAAACCAGGATAGCCGGAAACAGTTTTTTCAGTTGCCTACTGATAATGACTATCGATTTGTGTAGTTTTGAAACCAGTTTAGAAAATTTTTTACGTTTTTTGTTTCGCCAGTTTAAGTGACGGTGTACAATATTGAACACACTTTACCCTATAATTCCGGAACCGGAAGTCGGATCCGGATGAAATTCAGGAATTCCGTATGGGACCACGAGACCTTTCATTTGAATCCTAGTTTGTCAAAACCGGTTCAGCCATCTCCGAGAAAACCTAGTGAGATTATTTGACACATACACACACACACACACACACACACACACACACACACACACACACACAA
>NW_026682635.1:0-1035 GCF_030247185.1 Malaya genurostris
AACTATCAACTCTGAAGAATGATTTGTGCAAAACTTTTTTTTCGGACCTTCATTAGAAGGTTTCTTCTTAGAATGTTATTATTTTTCACTCACCTCAAGATTTCAACTGCTGTTTATAGCTCTGTGACATAAGTAAGCTTTATGAAACACTTTTGAGTTGTTCTTCACTGGTGAATTTATCATCTGCTCTAAACGTTTTATTATAAAACCTTTGAATAACTCACAGTTCTGGTTTTGAAAATTTTCCGAAAATCCACGATAAAAAGTTTGCCGGCCTGCTTTAGTATTGGTAATACCACCCTTTTATATTGACAGTGATGCCATACATAATTAGAGAAAGAAACCTTGCAATGCACTAAAAATGGCAATATTTTTAATTAGTCGCACATTGATATAGTTAAAATTACGGATCAAAACTACTTTCGTACGTCACCATGTAAAATTTCAATATTTTAAAAAAAACGATAACATTTGCCTAATTTCCATTTCAAATACTGCTTCCCCTCCTAGTTATCCGCAACCCTGTTGTCTTATTTACCGTCGCTATGTAATGTAAAAAATAAACAAACAGTTCAAGTAATGCAATCTTTTCGAAATGCCTCGTCCATATAAGAAGAAGAAAGCAGCACTCATTCGCGAAAATCAATAGAAAAATAGATGGAATACGTTGATAGAGTGTGTTTTGGATAGCGAGTATGTGCGGGACTCATCAGTTCAAACAGTGGAAGAAATGCCAGAAGTGCCGGTTCAAATCAATACCACAGAATTTAGAAACTGTACTTGATCCAATAATTTGGTATCAATAGGTTAGAACTGAATATTTTCGTCAATACATATGAAATTATATCTTCAAATTTGCATGATAAATCTTTTCAGAGCAAATAGCCGATTTATCATCAACCCCTCTCGTCAAGTGCCACTTGACTGTTCTCTGGATGAGGTTGCTTCTCTATTCGAAAACGATGATGTCGACAAAATGAAAAATGTAGAATTTGTCGGTTTATATTTTTTGAATATGTGAGCTTCATATTCAAA
>NW_026682636.1:0-1035 GCF_030247185.1 Malaya genurostris
TTCTCTCTCTCTCTCTCTCTCTCTCTCTCTCTCTCTCTCTCTCTCTGTGTGTGTGTGTGTGTGCATGTTTGTAACACAAATATGCACTCACTTTTCTCAGAGGTGGTTGAGCCGATTTCCACAAACTAAGATTCAAATGAAAGGTCTCATGGTCCCATAGCCTGCTATTGAATTTCATCCCGACCGACTTCCGGTCCGGAGATATATGATGATATGTTAAAAAAATGGAAAAAAATATGCACTCACTTTTTTCAGAGATGGCTTAACCGATTCTCACAAAATAAGGTTCACATAAAATATATTATGGTCCAATAGCCTGCTATTGAATTTCATTTGGATCCGACTTCCGGTACCGGAGTTAGATGGTAATATGGGAAAATTTGAGAAAAATTTATACTCAATTATCTCTGAAACAACTCAACCGATTTTCGTAAACTAAGATTCAAATGAAAGGTGTTGTAGTTTTCTAAAACTTTGTAAAACATTTTATCTGTATTCGACTTCCGGTTCCGGAACTAAAGAGTGATAAGTGGAAAATTACCAATTTCATGAGTATTTTTCTACGAACGATGGATAAAAACAGGTACAAATCCCATAAAACTGTCTGATAAATTTTTCTAGTTTGCAGAGCTTGTTAGTTTGTGAGCATTTGGTTTTGAAGTTATAGGATAAAGTGTCTTCAATAGTGTACACCGTCACATAAACCGGCGAAACAAAACACGTAAAAAAATTTCTAAACTGGTCACAAAACTACACAAATCGATAGCCAATTATCAGTAGGCAACTAAACAAACCGATTCCGGCTATCCTGGTTCCCGGTATTCGGTTCCGGAAGTACCGGAAATAGTAGTCATATATACCAAAATGGATCTCACTCACTTTTCTCAGCGATGGTTTGACCGATTTCCACAAACTTCAAAGATTCAAATGAAAGATCTCAAGGTCCCATAGGGAATTCCTGAATTTCATCCATATCCTAGGTATTGGGTAAAATGTGATCAATATTGTACAGCCGGGTTCCGATGCTGGAAGTAC
>NW_026682637.1:0-1022 GCF_030247185.1 Malaya genurostris
TAGAGAGAGAGAGAGAGAGAGAGAGAGAGAGAGAGAGAGAGAGAGAGAGAGAGAGAGAGAGAGAGAGAGAGAGGTGAAAAGGGTGTTAGGTGAAAAAAATTTCATTGAATAAAATTTGTTGGCATTAAAAATGCCTTTTCTTCACCAATTAAAAGTTTCAAAACTAGTCGCGTGACATTTTTCTGTCATAATTTTAAACGTTAATAACTCAGTTATTTGATGGTGGATTTATATAATTTAACTACCAATCGATTCGGAAACATTTTACTTAAAATTAAGTGGTAACGTCGTTTAAGTATTTCAATTGCATACCATTGAAAAGTTGGTTTGTAGTTTGTCACTGTTTAGTGCATCCACCATCATGTTTATTTCTGTATTTATTATAGGTACCTTAGAATTATTTCATTTTTAACGTAATCGTGGTCTGTCGTGTCTTGCATTCAACCCTTTAACCTTTCACTTGAAATTGATGCTACCCTTAGGGGATTTAGGGACCTTTTCCAACAGAAGAGTCATACAATACTGAGAAAATTTTGTTAAGACACCTAAGCTCTTGAACGTCGCTGGAAGCCAGTACCGACTTTTGACCGTCTTTTTCAGTTTACGACTACTGTGCGCCTGTGTGTCGGTTTTGTCATCAAGAGTAAACCGTCGAATCCCGGTAATGCTTTTTCGCGATATATTGAACTCATCGACTTAAATAGGCCATTCAGCCGTAAATATCAAGCGCTTCGCGATATTATTTGCTTTTACTTCTCATTTTTCATTCGTTGTTGACACTAGTTGGTTGTAAAAGGATTCCACTAATTCAGATGGTTCTCCCCAAATTGATCACAGAAGCTTTTTTATCACTTTTTATAAAATCGATCCCAGCATTTCATACACTCGGGCGAGAAGATATATCTTCTACATTCCGAATAAGGCTGCCTACTGGATAAACCTTCGCGACCCTTTACCACGCTGAACAAATTGCTTGCGCAGACGCCAGCCCACAGCAAAAATAGGGCAAAAAATCTCACCGT
>NW_026682638.1:0-1000 GCF_030247185.1 Malaya genurostris
ACTTCTTGTTCGGCATAGGAGGCTTTGCGTCATGCATAAAAAACACCGCAACGTTATGCGTAGTATCCCGCATAGCGTTTTGGCTACCTGGGCAGCCATGGCCACCAGAAGGCTACCAAAATTGATTCAGTTACGGTTGTCAAATCCAATTTGACAAAACAAAGTCGCCTGTATCCAAGTTAGCCGAGCGTTTTCATCTTCTCACCTTCGCTGAAAATGTCAAAGATTTCAATGTGGAAAAATCCTGGTGGATACGGTTGTATCGTTTGAGTTGTATTCCTGGCAGCGGTGAGGCAGCCGGTCACCAGAATGTCTGCCAGCCATATTTTTCCAGCTGGCAGCGTTTAGTCACCCGTCTGGCAGCCATGCGTATGCGGGATGAAGAGAAATCTATAAATATAGGCTGCACAATATTTCTTTGCCTAGTTGATGTTTGACTGTGAATGATACAAGTAGCTCGTCCAGTGAGCTGATTACTGGATTGTGTATGCGTTCGCTCGCTGGATTGTCGCTTTTGCATTATGTGTTGGTGAAATTTCTGTTGTCTGCGCAACACCGTGTTCGCTTGAGTATCTTATATATCATCTAGCTATTGAAGAACCGAATCAGCGTGGTTGCCGATTCTTTTGAAATATCACATGTATTTAGCAAATTTTTGGTCGATTTTGCCATTAAAAATGCCTTACACTTCGCTTCTCGAGGCTGGGTGTCAATTTAAAACATGCAAAACTAATCGCGTAACATTTTTCTGTCATAATTTTGAACGCATATAACTTAGTCATTTGTTGATGGATTTATATAATTCAACAACCAATCTATTCGGAAACATATAACTTAAACTTATGAGATGACGTTATTTGAATATTTCAATTGCATACCATTGAAAAATTGGTTTGAATTGAGTATTTTATTTTGATTCTCTGGAAACTATCAGGCCAATTTAGAATTATCGGCGATAGATTTTTCGGATCTAGTTTGCAGCGCTTGTTCCTCGATGATT
>NW_026682639.1:0-1000 GCF_030247185.1 Malaya genurostris
AGCACATCTATTTAAAAGGATAATAATTACTGTCTTTATCCGGACAAAAGCAGACGAGAGGTCGTGTGGTATCCGGCGGTAAAAATATTCAGTCAAAAAATACCCACAAGATTGTTGTTTCCGTAACGTGAGAGGCGACAGTAGTAGAAATTGCACTTCTCTTACTCTCAGTTTCCAGAACTGTTTAGTGTTTTACACCTGGTTGCCTCTTAATTTGAAATACTCAACCTTAATTTCTTACTCTTCATTGTTTACTCTTAATTCTTTACTTTATTTTTCTTTCTTTTTGTTCTTCCTTCTAAAGGGTGATTTTTTTGCTGGTGTCTTATGGCAATGTCAAACTTATTCAGTTTGGTCTATAATTTAATAATTTAATGAATGGGCACTGGCAAAGTTGGAGGAAGGTCGACTTTTTTTCAGCGACGAAGCTCATTAAAAGGGTGAAAGTGAACCACACCAGTGTCAAAAATATTATCGATAAGTTCGGTAAGACCCTTTCCATGAAGGATTCGCCCCGATCCGGTAGGAAAACGGGTCCCAGCCAGCCCGACCGGGACTTAAAAGTGGTTGAGTACATCAGGAAAAACCCATCGGCATCGACGCGGGCTTTGGCCAAGCAGTTCAACACCAGCATCGGGATGATTCAACGGATCAAAGTTCGGAACTCCCTGAAAACGTACAAGTAACAGAAGGTGCCGAAAAAGTCCCTGGTACAGCACGTTCAGGCCAAAGCAAGAGCGCGAAAACTGTATAACCGAATTCTACAGAATAAAGACGGATGCATCCTGATCGACGACGAAACCTACGCCAAGGAAGACTCTCGAGCGCTGCCCGGACCGCAATATTATACGAAATCGGTGTACCAGGACCTGGACGACGCTGACACCACGGTGGCGATGGAAAAGTTTGGGCAGAAGGTGTTGGTTGGGCAAGCAATTTGTACCTGTGGTTTGCGGTCGTCGATTTTCTTCACGAAGGGCACAATTAACGCCAAGGTGTA
>NW_026682640.1:0-1000 GCF_030247185.1 Malaya genurostris
AGAATAAAAAAGTTTTCACTGTAAAAAATCGACCTTTTTTTTTGTTAGGCCCAGTGCTGAAAAATTTCGTTATCACAATGGTGACTCGAGCTTACATTGAGACAACACATATATCATCGTCCACCCAACGACGATTGTCGCTAATTGAATCATAACAAGTATCATGACTGCCGAACCCTTTCAGTATCATTGGAAATTGATTTCATGAAAATGTAAACAAAAGTTATCCCCCTATCACCCGGCGATGAGCCAGTGATAGACGACAATATTTGTCTCATTCGACATTCAGTTGAGCATCAACGGTATCATATTCATTCCTGAGAATCATCGTCAACCGGGTCGATTGGGCCCTTCCAATCATACGCAGTTCCCAGCGCCCTGGAGAATAAGTCTTTGTTTAATTTAATAAGTAAAATGTTTTCCAACGTATCTTTCCCAAGGCCAGTGCGTTGATTAGAGAGAACCAAGGCAAGGGCACTGAAAGACCGTTCAACAGAGACTTGGTTCGATGGTGTGGATAGTACAACCATTGCTACTGCATATATCTCTGGGTGCGTAGTCTTACGGCGCAACCAATGGTCCCACACGTTGTAGTTATGTTTTTGGCGTGGCTCTAGGTCCAAAGACTTAACTTGTTGAAGAAACCCGGTCTCGCAACCAAGATTCACGGATTCACCAAACATTTGCGTAAGATACTGATCAAAATCATCGGTAGACTCTGACGATTCTCTACTTGTACTAGCCGGTGTTTTACCCAGTTGGCAGATACGTTCCCATGTATCGACTATGTATTGCTGAATTTTATCTTTTTCCTCAGCCGTGAATATTTTAGAACCTCGATAGTTGAACCTTGGATCCAGGTATAATGCCATCTGAACCGCCTTCAATTGGCGCAAAATGTTCAATCTATTGTTCAACGACCGAAGTAAATGGGGACTGAAAGAGTTTTCGCGAACTTTCTGTACCTCACTCGTTGCCATCAGCCATGCCATATAGAAGT
>NW_026682641.1:0-1000 GCF_030247185.1 Malaya genurostris
AACTATTGAATGAGAAGACGATAAGATTAATTCTAATTCGACACAGAACTTTTAACGGTTTGTTGTTTTGATTGTCGTATAGTTTATATGCGAAAATTTATTTTACCTGAAAAAACACACTTAAAATGTAGAAAAGCTCACACCTCTAAGTGGACATCATGATTTAATAATTTCAGATTGTGGTGCAGACAAAATGCAAACTATGAAACAATATTGAACTAGTAACCTTTTACGTCACGAGATGGTGCAACTAAGATATCTTCGATTTCTATTGGATAACTTAGAGTGATCAATATTGATATATAATTTATTTGTTGTTTCACAATCAAACATTTTCCTTGAATGCGCATTCCTGGAATCTGGAACATGATTCTGAATTTTAAACCAGTGCTCTGAAACTGGGGTGGAATCACGTAAGGTGATTATCACCAGGTGACTATCACTTTTAAATATTTAGAATCATGTAAGGTGATAATTACCCAGTTTTGTCACCCCTGCAGAGGGGGCTAACATCACGTTCAAATATTGGAATCACGTAAGGTGATTGTCACCACGAATTGATCACCTTCCTGTCAAGATGAAGGTGATAGCTACCAAGTTATCACTTTTAATAGCAACTTGATTTTAAAGTGAAGTGAAACTTGAGGAATGATTATCTGATCGAGGATATTGACGTTAATGATTAAAAACAAGACCTTTAGAAATTCGTTTGATAGTATTCGTTAAGAATACTCAAAGTTGTTATGTGATTTCTGTTGTGTAAAATTTTAATAAAAAGCCTTATAAAATTGAAACGAAGTTTTTAGGAACATTGTGTGATATTTGATAGTATTGAAAATCATAAGATTTGCCTTATGATTTTCAATACTCATTTTGCCTGATTATTTCAATTTTCTTGACTACATAAGGCGGTCTTATGATTTGCATGCGATATTCTTGTGGCGAAAAACCATGCGATATCATAATAAAAATTCCTATATTTTCTGCCTAAGTGTACTTT